>NC_046660.1:114626232-114627640 GCF_010883055.1 Belonocnema kinseyi | reverse complement strand
ACGAAACAAAATTAAGGATATGGTCATCTCTCATCCACACCTTATCTTTACTAAGCTGAAACAGCGGAGTAAGTATAACATTCCCTTGTTTTGAACCTGCATACAAAATATGACTCGTCCCTAAAAAAACAGTTTTTCCTAATTCTTTTCATTTATCAGGTGTTTCGTCTTCGTCATCATTCTCACGCAAACTTGCTAAAACGTCTCCCCAAACTCCAGTTATATTCTCAAATTCATTTCTGTCCAAAACGTCATCGTCATAATTATCTCTATTATTTACATAATCTGTCAATAGTCCATCAGTTCCACTCAGTATCATTCCAGGCGAGTGTGTCTCCTCAATTGAGACCACCTCCCTCTGAGACCCATCTCGGAGACCGTGCCTCCCACATAGAGACCACCCCTCCGAGAAGCAAGGACTTGCAGCCCCCGTCTCCCGATTTTTTGAGACCATCGCTACGGATCCTCCCAGGACTCCGCCGGCAGTTTTTTCTGGCCCACATGGCCTTCCAGAAAGCTCTGCGGATTCACAGATTTCCGCGTGGCCAGCTGGTCCACGAAATACCCTTTTATTAGGAAGGAAAGTTTCCACCAGAGGAAACTTCCTTCCGGGAGACCGTGCCTCCTCCATTGAGACCACCTCCCCCGGGGAGCGTCCCTCCACATTTGAGGCCACCTCCCCCAGAGACAAATCTCGGAGACCGTGCCTCCCACATGGAGACCACCCCTCCGAGAAGAGGGAGCGATGACGCAAAAAGTCACCCTCCCCCGCCCCTGTTATAGCCCTCATTATTCGCACGTGCTTTCCACGGTCGATGCCGGACGCCCGTGCCCTCACCTTTACACCCTGGCGCGCTCCCCACCGACCGGAAATAGGCTTGGGTATAGAGCTTACTGCCCTGGGATGATCTCTTGTATCAAAAGAAACTTCAAAGTCGTTATCATCGCATGTGCTTACAAAAACTCGTTCTATCGGGTATTCATGATACAGAACCTTACTTCCTGCAAAGCAATTTATGGGCCCTTCACATTCCATAACACTTTCGTCACTGTTCTCATCACCCATGTCATTTCCCTCATTTCCTATTTTCATCTCTACCGGATTACGTGAAAGCGCGTCCGCATTAGCATTAACCCTACCCGGCTTGTATACTATCTTATACTGGTACCCTTGCAATTTTATCTTCCAACGAGCTAATCGGGATCCAATTGCGGGGTCTTTTAACTGATCAAGCCAAACCAATGCTTTATGGTCCATGACAAAAGTAAATTTTTGCCCGTATACATACGGCTTAAAATGTCTAATTGCAAAAATAATAGCTAAAAGCTCCTTTTCAGTTGTCGTATAGTTTATTTCCGCTTCAGACATTGTACGCGACGCATATGCTATCGGCAAATCTTTCCCAAT
>NC_046660.1:114621654-114626132 GCF_010883055.1 Belonocnema kinseyi | reverse complement strand
AATGTAATTTAGAAGAGAGAGAAAGCACGAAAGAGGGGGGAGCTAAGGACCGCTACGACGGTACCGAAACTCCCATCGCCGAAGTCAGAGACGAGAAGCAATTTTGCCTTCGGACGCGTCCGGTTCTCTGGCAAATTTGTACAATTCGCAATTCTGAATAAATTCATTTGGTTAATCTAATATCACAAAATCTATAGTTGTCGGTTCATTTTGTTGCCTAATTATCCGTTTTCAGAAAGAAGAGTTTCATCGAAGGGTTTGGGTTTCTAAACCCTTAATTGCGGTAACGAGCCAACGGAGCCGAACAGGATCTATTTTAATAAATCAACGTGAAATTTTTGAACTTTTAAATTCGGGATAATTCCGCGTCAAATTCGGCTCCGCGTGTTACACCAAATATGTGGCCAGAAAAATACATGGGAGTCGGAGTACTGTGGTCAGGAATTTGCAGTTACGCGAAACTAAAGGTTTTTTACGTAAAATACTTAAGTGAAGTATTTTACGTAGAAAACTGGTAAAATACCAGATAAATTACGTAACCAGGTTGACGAACCTGTGCTTAAACTCACTTTTTTGAATTGCTGGTACTGACATTTATAAGAGTTTTTTAGTGTCAATATTATTCATAAAAAAACAATATTATCAACAAAAGCGAAACAGATATACAAAAAAACACTCCTTTCAAGGAATGTTTGCAAATGGCAACAAGTTTTAGAGCTAACGTTTGTGGAGGGAAACGGAAACCGCGGAATGTAAAGTCCCATATACACATAATTTACATCGTGTAAGAAACTAGGTAAGTAAAGTACCTAGTAATTTACCTAATAAACTTTGTAAATTACCTAGGGTATTTTACTTACCCATCTCTGACTTAGAGCATTTTCACTTGTGACGTCAAGCGCTCCGAGCGGCTTTCAGGGGGAATAGCCTCCTCCTTATGCCCCTATAATTTGCATGTATTGCCGTCGTTTTTAAAAATTGTTTTTGGTTTTTCGAAATACAGATTGAATATTTGAGAAAATTGTCTGGAGGCTTCAAGACCCAATATATCCAAAAATTGAAAAAAAATCGAAAACTTTGATCCGTATGCTCTTAAAGATATAGATTTTAGTGAAAATATAAGCTCAGTGCTCTCGGTGACAATAGTGCATGTTTTATTCAATCTTACAGTTTTTACTCCGTAAGAAAAGTAAAAGCATATAAAAGTTTCGAAGCTTATAAATTTTATGAAGCTCATTTTGTGAGGAAAGTGAAGTTCAAGCAGTTCGATGATACTTTTCTGCTTCTGAGTGAGGTTATAGTGTAACAATATAGTATTTTTAGTTATAACTTTATTATTTTCTATTAGTATGAACTTTAACATTAAGGAATATTCGTGTGAAGTATTGTATTGATTTCAATTTAAGTTGTCAAATTCCATTGCTGACGTAAAAAGCGATGACAATTTATTGAGATTTTGAAATTAAGAGCAGCCTATCACAAGAGCGATCTGCTCGCAGAACCATAAAACTCAAGTGATATTATTATAAAGTTTTAACATTGAATTCTTCTTTCTTAGTTTAGTGTAAATAAGTAGTATTTTACATGAACCTATAAAAAAATATTTTTTCCATGAGAAATCCTGAAATTGTACGTCTTAAAAAAGTGTATGAAAAGTCAAGATTTTTCTTGATACAGAAAAGCAAAAAAATACTATTTAAAGAATCTCTAACTTATGCTAACACATTTTTCATTTTCCCTGGCTAACAAAGTTAATTTTCTACGAACAAAGACAACTTTTTCAACAAAATACATGAATTTGTAACCAAAAAGGGATTCACTTTGAACCCAACGGGAAAAAGTTATGTGTACAGTTAGATATTAAATTTTCACACAAAAAAAAAATTTTCAAATAAAATACTTGTATTTTTAAACAAGGAAATTAATTTTTAAATACAATTATGAATCTTTATTTAATTGAAAGGATTTTTAAGCAAAATTTATATTATCCTATGACAAATAACAAAAATTTACGTCTCAAAGAACTATACGAAAATTTAAGATTTTTCTTAATACAAAAAGGTAAAAAATACCAATTTAAAGAATGTCTACCTTATGCTAATACATTTTTTATTTTCCCTGGCTAATATGATTAATTTTCTACCGAAAAAACAACTTTTACAACAAAATATAGGAATTTTTAACCAAAAAGGTATACACTTCGACCCTAAAGTGAAAAAGTTATGTGTGCAGTTAGATATCAAATTTTCACACAAAAAAAAAAGATTTTCAAATAAAATACTGGTATTTTTGACCAAAGAAATGAATTTCTAAATGAAATTATGAATCTTGAATTAATTAAAAGGATTTTTGAGCAAAATTTATATTCCCCTATGATCCTAATTTTTGACAAAGCACCCAATCAGGATGATCCTTATTCGCCAAGTCAGCTGGAATGCCTATATGATAAAAACAAATTACAAACGATTGCAATAAATATAAAATCACAAATAATTCTTTAGCTACAATTGTAGTAAAAATAACCTCACACTCTAAACGCATACATTTCTTACTTACACCTCATAAAATGTTCCTTGTAAATCCGGGAATTTTTAAATTGACTTGCACTTGAAGACGCACGACGCAAAACACGTATCCACATTTCCCTTCTTCTCTTTGACAATATAATAAGTTTACTTGTCGACAGATCACTAGGCCCAGCACGAGATTTTCCGATAAACTTTTGATCCTTCTCAGTTATGCCTATTGGAATCCGACAAAGTCTTGTGTCTGAGTGTACAGAAATGTGTTTCTTACACCCTACAACGAAACAATATTTCATCATTTTTCTTCTTTTATCTTAAAAAAGTCTCCGAAATATGTCATTCCTATACTGGCAATGTATTTTCCCTTACACGTATGCCCCCGGAGGTTCGGTCCTTTAAATTGTTATGGCTTAATGAGAATGCTCTATTACTGTTATTGTCTTTGACATTTATTTATGAGCAGGTTGTGGTTTTGAAAGTAAATACTCTTACAAAAACGATACTTACCTCATCACTCTAATTCAGTCTAATTAAAAATGGTTAAAATTTGATTTCAAGACTCCCAGATTATGTTTCGAAAATTTTTTGGAAACACTGAAATCTTTTAGAAAAATCATTTAACATTTTTCTGGGAATCTAAAGAAAACATTTTTATTCTCTTGAAACCTTCCGTAATTTTAATCCAGCTTCCTGTTTCAAAATCTTCAACAATCTACATTGAAAAAATGAAATTTTTTACAAGTTTAAAAGTAACTTGGAATTTTTTGAATAGTTGAAAATATTTATTAAGCATAATAGAATTTTTTTGTAATTTTGATTCAATTTTCGTTTAAAATCCCTTCTTCAAAATAAAGAAATCATTAAAAATGTTAGCAGGAATCTTGGGACAATTTTATTGTTCTCCTAAAACCTTTAAAATTTTTTAAAAGGCTTCTCATTTTTTGTTCTAAATCATCAAATATGTACATTTCGTTTTAAATTTTTCGGAAACTTCTCAATATTTAAATTATTTTCGATTCTTTTTAAAACTACTGAAACTCTTACAAATAAAAAAAAAATTATTTCGAAAAAATTGTTTTAACTCTTTCGGATTTCTTTCGACATATTTTAAAATCTTCAAAACTTAAAATTAACCTTTTAATGAAAATGTCGAAAACATCACTCAAAAAATTTAAATATTATTTAATACTATCAGTAAATTACTTTTAATCTGTTATTAAATTCAACCTTATTATTTTGTCATGCATTTGCAACGATCATAGGCCAACTGCATAGCTGGCGCCGCCACACGGCCACCGTCAACACATTGTACATTTTCAACTCAGTTCCAGGGGGCTGTAAATTAGTACGCGTTCAAACAACTTTCAAGATTATAATAAATTAATGACGTGTAAATGTATGTACTTCATGTAAAAAAAATTCTTTTTCATCACGAAGTTAATACTAATAAAAAGGTATCATTAAAACTATATTAAATTCAGTTGCTTTTTCCGTGAATAACATTTTTTCATTTTTAGAAAATTATACTGTTAAAGTTTAGATGTAGGACTTCAATGAGAATTTAAATTGACATATAATTTCAAATTCGTTTTTCCCCTATACAAGACTTGTTAGCAAACGACTGAGCGAGCGAACGAAAGCGAGAGTGCAAGCGAGAGAGAGAGATAGAGCATGAGAGCATGAGAACGCAAACGCATCTTAGTCTACTTAACTGTTACTTTACCATTACTTACAATTTTCACGCTTCTAATCTAAGCGACTTCCGTTTCCTTTTTCTTTCACTTTTTTTATGCCCCCATTTACCTTTTTCACGTGCATTCTTTCATTCTCCCTCATTCGCTCCTCTAGCAACCTCCAACTCCTTCATCCATTCTTCTCCTAATCCATCTTCGCCTAGAATCTTAACCACATTTTCTTGCCAGCTTCCTTTATCTTCCATTCCTCTCCTACATC
>NC_046660.1:114619740-114621554 GCF_010883055.1 Belonocnema kinseyi | reverse complement strand
CCAGGCCATCGATAGGTCACGCTGGTAGAATGCTGCATCTTTGCAGACACATCTATCGAAGAGCAGGTTCTCCCGACATCCCGCTACGCCTTTCTTTGAGCCACGTTGTTCATACATTTCTTGCCACACAGGTTCAATTGCCAAAATAATCCCATCATTTAGGATAGCTGTGAATACCTTATACAGTGTGTTCAGACAAGTGATTGGCCTGTAATTCTTTGGGTCAGCTAAGTTGCCTATTTTTGGCAGGAATATACTGAACTTGGCCAAATATTGATGGGTTGAAGGAAACTTTTTCCACCAGAAGGTTTTGATATAATCTGGTCCCGGTGCGGGATAGTTCTTCATCCGTCTTAATACTTTTTTCACCTCCTCGGTAGTGATGGGTGGGTATTCTTTATCAGGTTTTATGAGGGCATCACATAGCCCCTTGAAGCTATTTATATTTTCTGAGTCTTCGTCCAGTCTATGCTGCACTTCGTAGACTTCTCTCTAAAATGCGACGACCTCCTGTGGTTTGGGCGGGTGTTGACAGTAACTGGAGGGTCTTGGAAGACTCGAGATGGGTCAGAGAGAAACTGTTGATTTTCTCTGACCCATCTCTCCCTCCGCTCTAGGCTTCTCTTAGCGTCAGATAGTATCCGTATTCTCTCAACAATATGCTGTCTGAAGGTCATCAGATTTGACTTATTAAGTGTGTGATAACGGGTCCGGAGTTCGCGCGCGAACTTTCGAACCTTGGCGGTAAAATTCCTGCCAGATGTAATGTAGTCAATCACACGCTGAATGCGGGACGCGTACTGTCTTGCCCAGCTTATCTTTATGGCAAGTTGATGCATTCGTCTTTTGGTCTTATGATCAACCGTTGGTTTTGCTTTACGGTTCGCATCGGCCAAAACTCTCGCTGCATTATACGCACAATAATTGATAGCCCAGAGGTCGGATTCTCCAGAAAAATGTCCAAGAAGCTCGTCATTCATTTCAGCCAGATCTTTAGGCTTGAGAGAAACTTTGGTGTTGATGTTTCTTCGGGTCATAAAGCATCGCTCTTCCTCTATTGGATGCCTGCCCGCGGTTGGTCTTAGTGTCGCCTCTCTTTCTTTGTTGCGTGCTTGTTCTAGCTGTGGGAGAGTAGGCGTTCCGCTTACGTAGCCCCTTTTTCGGAGTAGTTCAGCATGGTTTCGCAGACGTTGCTGCGAAAAGTGCGTTAGCTCCGGGTGTTTCTCGCACCACAGAGCATGTAGCCGTGCCACGTCACCCCGTTTAGGGGCCACACTCGCATCGTAGCACTCTAGCAAGTCGTGATTCAGTCGCTCCGTTCACCCAAAGGTCGCGAGATCCCGCCGATCCATCGCATTGAATCCATTTTCATTAGCTCCCCCAGCTCTAGAGTGGTCGGCATTGTTGGCCGACCCATTGTTCTGTTGTTTTGAACCGCACTTACCACAACTATGTTTGGTGTTGTCATTGTTGTTCCCAGGAGAAGCTAGGGAAAAGAGGTTCGTCCATCCTTGTAGAGCCCCGGATGCAAGGATAAGGCTGCGTACTCTGAGAGGTCGCCCGGTATCCCAGATTCACCGTTCTAGATACCTCACCCAGGTGCAATTCAGCTTTCGGCACGGTTTTCACATCTCCGCTTGGGGGTTAATTCCTTCGGGTCCACCCCTGGACAATTGCCCGCGACTGCCTATTTATTTTTGTAACCATATTCAGCAGAAACCCTTGGTACAGGGACCCTCTATCCACAACCCGAGGACGCGTTCGGTGGATTTGTCATAGGCCCTTCGGTTTGATTCTAGAGGAATCAAAACCGA
>NC_046660.1:114616968-114619640 GCF_010883055.1 Belonocnema kinseyi | reverse complement strand
AATTGTCTTTCCCTCTCCCTTTTTTCCAATTCTTCATATTTTACTCCAGTCCCGTCTTCTATTTCTCTACCATTAAAGAACTCCCTCCTTTCTTCTTCCCACTTCGTTAATTTGATCGCCCTCCCTCTCCTCTCTTCTACCTCCATCAAACACTCTCTCGCCAACTCCCCTCCCTTTCCCTCCCTCAGCTTTGTCTCAAATTTCCATGCCCTCTTACGCGCTCTAATACTTAACTTATCCCTTTGCGCTTCTTCTCTCACCATATGTCCTGGCGTTCTCCAGTCTGCCCCTAGTGTCCACCTTATATACCTTTCTTGTAAACTCTCAATATCTTTCCTTTCTTTCCATCCCCATATCTCTGCTCCATAACCTAAAACCGGCCATACCAGCGTATCAAATAACCACATTCTCCTTCACTAATTTTTTTTAAACCTCCGTTTTCCTATTCCCCATATCTGTTTCATTACCCCCGCTGCTTTTTTTTATCCTTTCTCTTGCATGAGCTGTATGATCTCCATTCGTCTGCAAGATATATCCCAAATATTTATACTCTTTGAATTCTTCTAACTTTATTACTTTCCATCTCCCTGTCCATTCTTTCTTTCTTCCTCCTCCTTTTCTAAACCTCATCATCTTTGTCTTTTCTACATTTACATTCAGCTTTTTCCCATCTAAGTATTTCTCTAATCCTGTAATTAATCCCGCCATCCCTTCTTCATCCTCTGCCATCAACACTATGTCGTCTGCGTATGCCAGTGTATAAATCTTTTCCTTCCCTATACTAACTCCTCCCCACTCGTAATTAATCAATTAATTTATAATAATGAAAGTCTAATTTGTCATACAATTACTCTTTATTCATAAAATATTCCAGATCATATCGTATTACTTTTTAACCACTAATTATTGATTAGTGTTAATGATGTTATTGTAGTCATCACTGATAAATGTTTACCGATATTTGTTGCTTTATTTTTTTTCTTTATACTTTGCCTATGCATCTTGCCTTGATTTGTAAAATCTTAAATAATAATTGCAGAACTACCGTCAAGCACACGTTCACAGTCCACAAACCACACAGAGAGGTCATGTACTTATGTCAGATCAGAAAAATCACAGTCATTGAAATATTCGCAAGTTCCACATCGACGTAATTTACATTAATTTATATAATGTAGAAAACTCGGGACGTAAATTACGTGGTAAATTACTGTAGAAATTAAAGTAAATTACCTGGAGTAATTTACGACTCCCACCCTGACCTAGATACGAACTCGATGTGTCAAATTAATCGTGGAATTAATGTTTTTCATATGATTCATTTCTAGCTGTTTTGTTGGTTTATGGCAAATTTGATTGGTTGAGAACCTAGATAGGAACTCAAGGTATTAAATCAATTCATCAGCTTATTCAAATACGACCTCCGTGAAAAGGTACCCAACAGTGGAACAATCTTGAAAATCCGTTTCAATTTCATGAATTTTTTTACTTTATTCTGTTTTATTTCTGGAGTCATACTGTCAGTAAATGCTGCAAATGTACTATGCGATTTATAATAATTTTTTTTAAACGGGGGTTTATTTACATTTCAGAAAAACCGAACAGTTTTATGTTTTCGAGCAGTAGAAGAGCAACCAAACACACAACAAAACACTTTGCTCTTCGATTTTCGTGGTGAAACCTCCATTGATAAAGTATCATTTATTTTATTTGTAACTTTTTATTTATCCCTTTTCATTTGGTTGCCAGGTTAACTGTAAAAAACCCTGTCAATCCTTTAGAAAAATTATTTTCATATATTCGCCTTTACTTCCCGTCAAAATTTACCTACGCTCAGGGCTTTCGAATTCTATCACCAGTTGGAACTCGATAGTTTATTTATCTCGCGCTTTGCGCTCGACAATGTATTTACCTCCCGCTCCGCGCTCGGTCTCTGTATATTCCCCACAATTGTGCACATATTTTTCAAAACTAAAGGTTAAATCCTCGACAACAGTAATTTTGGTGATAGTGAATTCTTTTTTGTTCAAGCTCCTTCGGCTTTAACGTACACATTCTCATCGCGTATCTCATGCTTTGCACTCGAATTTGTCCCTTAAATTATATCTCCTTTCCATAAATGTATATTATTGCAATTTATAACATGCATTGATATCAAAACACAAGTAGTTTCAGTACCACATTTAAAAAATGCGCATTCTCTTTAAAAAGTTTGGTTATTAAACATTCTATTGCAACTTCTGCCGGTTTTTTAATAACTAAATTTGTTCATTTACAATTTTGTTTTGACGTTTTAAACGTTACATATACAGTCTACACGTCACCTTACCTTTTTTTTAACTTCTAAATTATATCCTTAACCTCAGGGACTCACGAAACTTTGATTAATAAGGAATTGCGGGCGAGGGGGGAGGAGGATTATTTTCAACCGGGAGTAATACCTGGTTAGTGTTTTATGCTGAATAGATCACCAACCTTCAGGAGCGTTTTGTTAGATGTGAGTTCATATGATCTCATTTTCACACCCCCGGCCCTCCTTTAGGTACGAAACCAAAAAGTTATTATTTTTATTTTTCGCAAACTAATTTATATAATTGAGAATCTTTGAAATACTGTGAAATACTTGAATGAAAAAATGTGATTTTTGATTTTCCATTCTTTTTTATGCTGTC
>NC_046660.1:114598178-114616868 GCF_010883055.1 Belonocnema kinseyi | reverse complement strand
ATCTCTAGCACTACGCCATTCCGACGGGTACTTGTGCGGCAAACCTGCAGATCGAAAGTACAAGGTCACTCATGTATTTTACATGGACGATCTTAAGATCTGCTTAAAACAAAGAGCAACTACATCTAGCTCTAAGGATTGTCGAACGAAATACTAAGGAAATTGGAATGGAATTTGGGTTAGACATTTGCGCCAAGGTTTATTTGAAGCGAGGAAAACTTAATGGCATCCCTGAAGATCCTGAGCTCGTTGATAGAAGCGTTATACGACAACCTTTGGGCAGGAGAGACTTATACATACCTGGGCGTGCCGCAGAGCCGCATTCAGGATGTGACATCTATAAAGGATACTTCCCGAAGCAGCTACTAACGTCTCATCCGGCAGATTTGGTCTTCAGAACTGTCGGCGAGGAACAAAGTATCTGCAACGAACATGCTTGTCATCCCGGTAGTACTCTATTCATTGGGAGTAGTTCCATGGACGAAGGACGAGCTCAGATCCCTTGATATCGGGACAAGAAAGGTTACGCACGTGAACAAAAGCATGCATCTTAAGTCTTCCATTCCGCGACTGTACATCTCACGCCGTCAAGGTGGTCGCGGAATATTGAGTCTTGAATGTCTTCACAACAGGATTATTCTGGGTGCAGCACATTGAAAATGGAAGTTGCAAATGGAAGAGACCCTCTTCTTAAAATGGTCAGGAATCACGAAGAGGTGGGCAAAGGAGCGTTTCTGTACAAAGCAGCTGAGGAGGCTGCTGAAACACTCGAACTTGACTTCAATATTAAGGGTGAGAAAAATGCATCAAATCTTATCCATCTCGAGTACTCACTCCTGAAAGCCCGTATTAAGAAAGCACAAGAGAAAAACTTTCGTGAACAGTTCCTCGATAAGAGGATGCACGGTATCTTCCACAGAAATGTGAAGGATCAGTCAATGTCCTGTGAGCTAACGTTTGCTTTCCTTAAATCGCCCGGATTGAAGTGTGGTACGGAGGGTTTCATTTTGGAATGCGAAGACGGTGTCATTTCCACCTTAACATACCGTCACCACATTTTGAGCTAAGACATTCCTGATGATAGCTGCAGGGCGTGCCATGCATACCCTGAGCATTTAGCTCACATACTATCTAGTTGTTAAACTCACGCGGGAACGACCTACGTTCAAAGACACAATGCGGCACTAAGAGTGCTTTATTACCATCTCTGTCACTCTTACGGCAATAACCTTAATATCGCTCCTCTAAATGCTCCCAAGGAAATCGAGTCAATTGTCGAAAATGGGAAGTACCGCATATACTGAAACTTTATATTCTCGACAATTGTTTCTGTTGCTCACCCGAGGCCTGACATGATTCTTCTTGACTTCGAGAAGAGAACCATGATCGTCATCGAATTTTCGGTACCAGCTGACAAAAACATCATAGCCAAGCAGAATGAAAAGAAAGAGAAGTATCGAGACCTTATAAGGGATTTGCAAAGATTGTACCCGGAATATTCTGTTAAAGTAATCGTCTTTGTCATCGGCGCTCTTGGAGGTGCCAAGCTTTCACTCGTTAATAGCCTGAAAATCATCCCTGCGTTTGCCGGATAGTCATATTGATTCCGTTGCTCTGATAAATTTTGGTTTTATCAAAAAACGGCATGGAAATAAATTGTTCACCTTTTTAAATACTATAAATATCTATACAGAAAATTGTTGAAAGTTGAAAAAAATTCAAAATGCTCTACTTTTTGAAGTTTTATTCAAAATAGCTGGCTAACGAACTTGACCTTTAGTGTCTGACTCAGGAAAAATTATTTAATTTACCAGGATTTAAAATTTAAAACCTCTTTGCTACATTTTGGGACTAATTTTGATTTTAAAAAGTCTTTAGAGTTTTTTAATGTCAGCTCTTTAGAACTAGCGATTTCGTATCTTCCGCTCGCCAATCTTTTGGATCACCATACGTAAGTAATTTAATTTTTAAATTCCTCAAGACCTTTTCTACTCAATTAGAATTATTTTTTCATTCACCTATAAATTAAAATTAGATTATTACCATTTTGGATTTCAAATGCACTATGATTTGGCCCGACTGAATATTTAGCTGCCTGTCGCGCCTCTACAAGTATGAGGAGGAACCAATCGGTACATAATTAAACAAAGTTTTAGATTCAAGATTAAAGATTCAACGTTAAAGATTGATCATTTTTGTTTGAAAATTTGCCCATTCAGTTTAAAATTTATATTTGTAGGTTGAAAATTTAACTATGTGGTTAACAGTTAAACTATTCGGTTGTAAAACCAAAAAGTGCATTTCAAGGAAATTTTTTATTTTTAACCAGAGATAAGTTTTAAACTAAAATAATGAATCTTCAACCGAAAAAATTAATTTGTAAAAGGTTGTTCAACCTTAAAACAATTAGAGGAATGTAAAACAAAAAGATAAATTTTCAACCAAAGAAAGATCCATTTTTAATCAATTAGTTTAACATTTACCCAAGTAGTTGAATGCAAACAGAAAAGACAAATTTGAAACAAAATAGTTGAGTCCTCAACAAAGGAGCTTTAACGAAAGATCATTCACAACTACCAAATTACAGTTGTAGATGTATATATGCATATATTATCGAGCGCAAAGCTCTAGGACGAACAAAGAAAAAAGAAAAATATATACAAAATTGTTGAGTTTTTAACCCAAAACGGCAAGTTTTCCGAAAAATTGTTGAATTTTCAACTAAAAGGGATACATTTTTATTGTGTTCATGTTCACTACGTAAATCAAGTTTCTACACAAAGAGATGAGTTTTTAACCAAGAAACAATTTTAGTCTAGATAGAAAAAAAATCAACTAAATTGTTGAACATTTTCAAGCAAAAATTAAAAAAAAAACTGTTCCCTTATAGTTTAAAAATCAAGTAATTGGTTGAAAATTCGTCTTTTTGTTCGATCTATTCAGCGACTTCAAGTGCAGAACCTACCTATGTTGATTAAAAATTTATGGATTTTGTTAGAAATTCGTCTTTTTTAGTAGAAAATTAATCTTCTTGTTTGAAGATTCATCTTGCTGATTGAGAATTCGACCATTGTTTGTACAATTCTTATTTTTTCAAAATTAATTTATTGAAGTGAAAATTTCACTTTCCATTTTTGGTTCAAAATGTATTGATATTTTTAATTACAATCTGTTTTGGTAGAGAATTCAGATTTTTTTAATTATACTTCTTTAAATTGAAAATTCTTTTTTTAACCAAAAACTGAACCATCCCATTTTTTCGTTGAATATTAAGTTCATAATTGAAGCTTCATTCTGTTTCGTTTTAAAATTAACCTTTTTGATTGAAAATTCTACTATTTTCTTCAAATTTCTATATATATTTTTAACATTAATTTCTATAATGGTAAAATTTACTTATATTACTTTTGATTAAAAAATGATATTTTTAAGTTAAAATTCATATATTTGTTTGAAACTTTCTAGATTTTGTAGAAAATTCGTAATTTTGGTAGAAAAGTAATATTCTTGCTTGAAATTAATATTTTTAATTGAGGATTCAGTTATTTTAAAAAATTCGTTTTCTGATTGTCAAAAACCAATTTCTTTAAAAGAAATTTTGATTCTACTATATTTGTTGAAAATTGATATTTTTAATTGAAAATTGACCTTTTCTACTCAATAATTCAATTTTTTGCATTTTTCTATTTTGGTAAAAAATGAATCCTTTTGTTTTAAAATCGATCTCTTTTCGTTAAAAATTGAACTATTTGACAACAAATTCATCTGTTATCATACAGTATTTGAATATTCAGAATGATGTTAAAAATTCGTCATTCTTGGTAGAAAAATAAAATTGCTAATTGAAATTTCATCTTTTTTCGAGAATTATATTATTTTGTTAAAAATTCCTGTTTTCATGAAAAATTTATTTATGAGAAAATTCGATTATATCATTTTTGATAGCATTCATTCTAAATGAATTCTTGTTATAAAATTTTTTAACTTAAAACGTTTCTGTTAATATATTAATTATTTATGTAATTAAGTACCTTACGATATCAAAATAATTATTACAGCTTTAGAAGCACTTTTCTTTGGCGCTAACATTCGTATATTGTTTACTTCAAATAATCACATAGCTACAGTTTTTTCATTTTTAAATTTTTTCTACTGCGGGAGTTACTCAGCGGGTTATTAATTTATTTACAATACGAGTTTCTATTACTTTTCACTTTTATTTAATAACTTCCTCTAATAATCTTGTGGGTTCACGCTGCATAGTTTAAATTATTCAAATTTTCATATTTTACGTGTTTTTCGGGTGTATGAGTTCATAATACTGTTTTTCTTTTTAATTCAATTTTTTTATTTCATAAATATTACTATTTTCTATTTTTTTAACTTGAAAACTATGAATTACTTTGATTTTCCCAATCCGATTGAATACACGATTCAGGTATATTATTTATTGGCGTTTGAATACCTCGCGCCTTCTACCGCTGGCTCCAACTTCCGTTCCATATTCTCCCACCACATGGCCACATTACGCGTCCCTTACTACAGGGTCCCTACCAGAGATGGGTTGTGACATGTCACTCGAGGTTTTCTACGTATAATACATAAAATACGCAATATAAGTAGAAAATTGTAGAAAACTACGTATAATACATATCAAAAATGGCGAACGTTATTTATTTGGACGCGACTGCATTTGACAGATTTGAATAATTGACATAACCTCTTATAAAGCTCTTCAATCGATTTAATTTTAATTTTAAGAGTAAAAATGTTAAGAACAAGTGTAAAAAAACATTTCAGGAGGGAAATCCATGGAAAAACATTAATTTTGAGCGCGAACGATTACTTACACTGGTGTTCCACATGCTCGAAAACATTGTTGATTATGAAGGGCAATAAACACATTATTACTTTTTTAATAACTTCTTTAGAAATGTGATAAATAATGACGAATACTGAATTAATTGCTCAATATTAGTTATTTCGATATGGCAATCGGGTAAATTTAGAGTAAAGAATTCAAAAATCCCGCCAGTATAGTCACGTGATCAAATGTAAAATACATTTGTAGAAAACTAAAGACGTAATATACGTAGTAATGTACATGTCGAAAACCATGTAATATACGTGACGTATTATATGTTCCTATCCCTGGTCCCTACCACAAACTTGCTTGCCGCGCTAACTGCCGGTATGCGGTGCAACTAATCTCATGTCGAATCTGGGACCTAAATATCTTTGGAAATACCCATTGTCATTTGCAGCCAATGTCACGTTGATACCAACTGAATTCTGTTGAAGAAAAAAAACTAACCTACTGTAATTTTTCTGTTTTTGGTGATTCCATAATTTTTCGACACTCATAAGTCTTCTAAAATCTTTCTCGGAGTAAGTCTGCGCTTTCAGTATTTGCAATATTTACCAATTCTCAAAATACCTCTCATCATTTGTATGAAGAACTCAGCAGGTCAGTGATTAATGCCATTAATGCTCATGGTTTCTCATAACCACACTTCTATTTTAAATTTATTCTTCAATGTTTTACGAAGCAAGTATTTTACTCAAGGTGATGTGCATGTCTATATTATTTTCTTGTATGTCTCTTTCTATTCATATAATTAACAGATGTGACAAGATTTGGAAAAACATTTCCGAAAAAGTGCTTTGTAATGTCGCTCCAAAGATGGCTTAGAGATATATTTACGTGCTTCAGTTTTGAAAACATGTCTGTGTTTAAACTGGCTTATGGATTTTAGGTGTTTTTTAATTTGATAATCTTACTTTTCAATAATCCGTTGTCAGATTTTATTTTTACGAGATTTCACGTCAGAAGGATCTGTTTATTATTTTCATTTTGGAGTAATTAAACAACCAAGTTCTCCCCAAATGCTGCAAGTGCATTTAAGGATTATCAGAGTCTAAAATACCTAGGACACTTACTTGAGATTATATTCAATAATTATTTTATTTATTTATTAAATGTATTCCTGAGAAGAACAGACTAGGTTTTTATCACGTTTAAAAACTGTATAATTATTTTACCTTCCAGATAAAGTGCCTCAATTTTAAAAGGATGTAATCAGTCGAATCATTTGGGAGAAAAATAATTATATTTTCGGTTGTCATTGGGAAGGGAAGAGTATATATTTTCATAAATAACATTCTGACCTACTAAGACCAAAACGTTGGATGATTAACAGCCTTGAACTCTATATAAAAATTATTTATTTACTATTACTATTGTAACATTTTTCAGGTTTATCTAATTAAGAAGCAGAAATGACAGACGCAGCGATGGACGCTGGTAAAATTGTGAAGATGGAGGTGGACTGCAGTAGCAATTGTGACACAAAAATTCCAGAGTGCAAAAAATTGGCTCGCGAAGGAAAGTTGCACGATGCCCTAGATCAATTGCTAGCACTGGAAAAACTTACCAGAACAGTGAGTTTTCATTTTCTTACCAAATTCGCATTCCTTCATCTTTTTATTAAAGAAGACATTTTCCCGTATGTTTTCCTCAAAACTTGATTGTAGATAAAAATATTTTATGGCATAATTTGTATCCTGTAACACATTTTTCGTGCATCTCTGAGATAATACATGATTCCAGGGTGCAGATATGGTTTCCACGTCTAGGGTACTCGTCGCAATTGTTGAAATTTGTCTGGAAGCCAAGAACTGGGCAGCACTCAATGAGCACATAGTACTTTTATCCAAAAGACGTTCTCAGTTAAAGCAGGCTGTAACGAAAATGGTACAAGAATGTTGCACTTACGTCGACAAAACGCCAGATAGAGAAACCATGATTAAACTAATAGAAACATTGCGTTCAGTAACTGAGGGAAAGGTACGTCCCAACAAAATGATTTTGACTCAAATTCCATTCTCTCTTAACCATAATTGGTTATAAAACGAATGATTTTTCCCTTAGATTTACGTGGAAGTTGAAAGAGCAAGACTCACTCACCGCTTAGCTAAACTTAAAGAAGAGGATGGAGATGCTGCGGCAGCAGCGTCTGCTATGCTAGAGTTACAAGTAGAGACTTATGGAAGTATGTCACGAAGGGAAAAAGCGTCGCTTATTCTTGAACAGATGCGTCTTTGCTTGATAAAGAAAGATTTCATCCGCACGCAAATTATCGCTAAGAAGATCAACATCAAATTTTTCGATGATGAAAACGACGAGGAAACACAATCTTTGAAACTGAAATACTACGAGTGCGTGTTTTATTCAAAGATACTAAATGAATGTGTTGAATACCTAATTGAAGAACTGAAATTTAATAAACTATCTTTTATTTCAGTTTAATGATGGAATTGGCCCGTCACGAGGGATGGCATCTAGAACTTTGCCGGCATAATCGCGCCGTACTGGAAACGCCAACCGTTAAAGATGATCCTGAAAAAAGACATATGGCTCTTTCTCGAGCAGTTTTGTATTTGGTGCTGGCACCACATGAGCCAGAGCAAGCAGATCTCACTCATAGATTACTGGCTGACAAACTGTTAGATGAAATACCCATTTACAAGTGAGAATTTCTTGATATTATTCTTAAACCAGGACATTTAGCATTAATTTATCCATTGTTCAATAAACGATAACTGAGAAATATAATCTATTTTCTTACAGAGAACTGCTTCGATTATTCGTCAATCCAGAACTCATCAAATGGTCAGGATTGTGTGAAATTTATGAGCGGGATTTGCGATTGACAGAAGTTTTTACCGCTTCTACGGAAGAAGGCCGAAAACGGTGGGCTGATCTCAGAAATCGTGTTGTGGAACATGTGAGTTTGTTTCAGCTTCCACTAGTTAGTAGAAATTCAAATATTAATAAAAACTTATATCCTCGTTTGTTTATAGAATATTAGAATAATGGCCAAATATTACACGAAAATAACTTTGACTCGCATGGCCGAGCTTCTGGACCTCCCAGTTGAAGAAACAGAAGCGTGTTTGTGCAATTTGGTTGAAACTGGTGTGATAAGCGCTCGTACAGATCGTCCAGCAGGTGTCGTGAAATTCACTGGAAGCCAAGAACCTGCAGCTATTTTAGATGCATGGGCAGCGTCCTTGTCTAAGCTAATGGGTCTTGTCAATCATACGACTCACCTTATTCATCAGGAAGAAATGCTGGCCGTCGCTCAGTCTTAATATTCACTACTCGTACAAGAAATATTTGCTTCAATGATCTTGTACACTCTTTTTTTATTACTGCTTTCCTAGATTTAAGATGTATTTTACATGTATTACGATATTTAATAAATAAAGAATACAAATTTTGCAACTTCAATACCCGGTACTAAACAAAAATTACAGTAACTAATCTAACTTTAATCTTCTCGAGGAGATTATTTGTTCACGAAGCCATTAATTCTTATATGTTTTGTACCATTGTGTGTAACAATTTTACAATTATTAATTTTAAACGGAAAAATGAAAATCAGTTTTTCTGGTGAACAATATTAAAAAATTAGAAATAAAAATCTTGTGCAATTTACAATTTCTTGAAAATGTGCAAAAAAATGTTCTGGAGATTGTGAATAATTATAGAGCTTTCCAGTTTATAGTTTCAATATCTTCATTAGAACTGAAAATTTAATTTCAAGTAACAATTGTTATTATTTCTCTAATTTAACAAAAATTAGTGCTAAATGTCTGGTTGACGGTCATGAATTTTTTCAAGATTTTGCCACTGCCTGAAAATCCCTATTCTTTTACATTTTTCAATCTGCAGCCACCTGATTTGAATTTTCTCGCTAATGGTAGTTCACTTTTTCACAAACGAAAATAAACTTTTGGTTTTAAACATACACGGAACTTATTTAAATGAACCATCAGCATATGCTCTAAACTGTTAAATATACATACCTATGTGCATGATAAAATGAACATTTATTTTTAAACGAAATCTAACAATTTAAAATGATATTCGATTTTTTAAGGGAGTTTTCCTGGTTAGCGGCCACTATGGCCACCCTGTAATTTTAATAAACAGGGAAAAATGGTTGCACACAAGACAGTTGCTGGGATTTTTATCCTTAGAATCGAATGGGCCTACCTAATTGTTGATTAGAATATTTTTAACATGGTTGTTAAAAAGATATTTGAAATTTTAAGTTTAGACATGAATGATCTTAACTTAAATAATAAAACATTTAATATAATTTAAACTCTATAATATGTAGTTTTATTATAATATATACAAAACATCACATTCAAGTGATAAAAATTCGGCTCCTCTGTAAGATTCGCATTGCAGATTGCAAGTATAATTGCATCGTTTAGGCGTCGCAACGAGGAACATAATGACATTCATAATAAAAATTGTATTATCACAATTATTTACACAGTAAATGAAAGTACAATTTTTATTTCACCCGGATGTTATCTGTAAATTTACAACACTCTCGAAAACTATAGGGTCTCTTTTTTGCGATTCAGCAGAAACATGAACAAAATAAATTGCATTTTTCCTGCGATAATCTAAAATGGCACATGTATCGAATGGTTGCATAATGCATACCAACTACACGTCTATAAGAGAACTGATTGAAATGAATTATGACTCAAAACAATGAAAATATAATGGTTTCTAAATTACTTTTGTATTATCTTGAGCCTGAAGTTCAAAACTTTTAACCTGAAAACTTGAATCATTTAAGTTATGGAATATGTAAGATTGAATTATTTAAATTCCACTTTTTTAATAAAAAAAAAATTTTTTAAAGAGCTCGCGCAATTATTGCATGCATGACTCTTATTTGAATTAATACTGTATAAACTTTTTATTAGAAGCAGAAACTCAGACAAGTGTTTACCATACTTGTTATCTTTTCCCAATGATCTGTTCCCTAAATCTGCATTTCTTATTTAAGGCAGCAGCAGTCTTAATGTGTATATTGTATGATACAAAAATACGTTTTTCTTACAGACTATGTACGTTTAAGGAATTTCCAAAAATTCTCCTCGAGTTATCATCACACATTTGGAATTATGTACAGCCTTAATACTAATATTATTTTGTTTCGATTGACGTAGTACGACATGTGACAGTGCTTTGTAGTTCAACTTTCGATAACTAAAAACGTGATTCAGAACGTAAAACATTTTTAGATTCTGATTTTAAATACATTTTTTCTAACACTATTCCCGTCATTTTCGGTAACTGTACCATAAATTCCCGAAATTTTTGGAAAAAGTTTATTTTTATTGTTTCTCAAATCAAAAATTCCCTGAATTTATTATAAAAAATATCGCGTGTAAGAGGTGCAGATATTAGAAATACAGTGAACCCTAGATATGCGGCCCCCTGATAAGAGTTCTTCCGAGAATTGACGCCGCACCGCAAGTAGGAGTAAAAGGAGCTGCGCGGGGTGAACGGCGGTCGCTCAGGCGTTAACAAAAAAAGCGTTTTCTACAAAAAGATCCTCTATCTGGGTAATCCCGCACCAAGGTCAGCCCCAAAATCAGCCCAGTATCAGAGTTTCACTGTACTTTCAAATTGTTCTCAAAAATCTGTACAAAGCCATGTCACATTTTAAAATACATAATGAAGGAGTACTTATTTCGATCATTTTTAAAATACATCTTTAAAAAATGTTGTTGAAGTTACAAAGCAATCCTATTATATTTATCATAATTTTTTCATTGATCATCACATTTTGTTTCACAACATTTTTGTAATAGATTATGATAAATGTAAAAAAGAATGCTGAATCTAAATGCAACATTATCGGTACTTCAACAATATAGAGGGCCAAAAAATAAAAATATTAATGAAACACAAAATTTAAATGTGCGACAAAATTTCCATTTCAAAAGAAAAATCAAGTTAAATATTTTTAAATTGAAAAATAATTTACCCTTGCGCAACGAGGTCAAAGTTTAGATTTTATGACCAATTTTCTATTGGCCAAAAAATTATGGTGAATTTATTATAAATAGAGTATAAAATATTAAGTAAATGGAAAATTTGTTGGCCTCGATTTGTTTCCTCAAATCACAACTCTTCAACCCTATTACATTTTCTTTTCGAAAATTGTAATTTGAAAAATAAAAACAACTTACAAAGTTCTCCAAGTTCAATTTTAATTGAAGACAGAAAAACAGAATTGGATCAAATTGAAATTTTATAAAAAAAGAAAAACATAACTAAAATTTATCTTAATTATTAGTAATTTTAATATCTAACAACTTCATTGATTTCACCAGCCTAAGATAAAATTGGCAGGAATTACCTTACTTTTGTCGTCATGATTTAAAAAAAATTCTTCCGCTATTTTATTTAAATTAATTGCCCAACTAGAATCATCAATGGCAATGAACTTTGCTATCACGTTCTGTAAAATCCAATCAGAAAATAATAATCATCACCATAGGCAGTTTCAGAAATAAATTTGATCTACACTTGGTGAAATCAGCTATATCCTAAAACAACTATATTTCTTTTTCATATGATCCCTTTCTTATTACAATCTAACTGCTAATAAAGCAATGCACTTAACTTAAAGTAACAAAAAGAATGCAAATTTCAAGGGGCACAACATTTAAAGAAGGGATCTTAATTAAAATAAATATTAATGTAACGCCATTTACATCTCCTTTATCAACTGAAACTGGTACAAAAGTACTAGGCCACATTTGACAAATTCAAAATCGCTGTCCCCATTGATGCTCCACTTTTTCAATGAAATAAAAAAACTCTTGATAAACTTGTTCACTTTAGTCAACAGTTAGCACCAGTTTGATTTGGTATGAACACGTGTTTGTCCAAGTTCTTTTTTTTACAGCTCAACGAACACAAATCGTTTGAATGCAAATTGGTGATTGCTTTCGAGGCTTGGTTTCCTGTCCTCCGCTTATGATGGAAACAAAATTAATTCATGAAGTCAATTCTCCAAAGCAATTTCAACTTTTCAAGTACTGCATGGAAACAATTCCTTAATCACATTAAGAGGATAAAACTTTTTAAACAATTGAAATACCCAAAGAAATGTTGACGTGCACTAAACAAACAAGCTTTAAAAAATAAAGTTTTTCATGTTCAGTAGAAAATAATTAAGTAATATCTATCACATTAAATTAATAAATGTGTGCATTATTTTGTGCTTGCTTCCAAGTGAAAAGTGCGCAAGTTTAATAGTGCAATCTTAGCAAATCAGCATTTCACGTGTATATTGTATGATGGAAATTGTAAAATTTCCTTTGATATTATACATATCTAATTCGGTATGTAATTCTGGAAGGCAATGGATGATAAAATAAAGTTAAGTTTTCAAACGCTGGTAAAAGAATGGACACGGTATTATGATTATAGTACCTTTTTAAGATGACCGTTCTGTTTGATCAATACGATCGGTAAAATGCAATATATAAATCTTTAACCTGTTTGTTACTGAAATTCGTATTTGTGCTTATCTTAAACATCAAGTAAAAAGCGGTTTTTAGAAAAAAAAACTTTACCCGTTACAATCTGTTTCGTTTGTACTAACTAATCTTTCATCACAAAATGAAACGGTTTCGTCATTTTGTGTATTATTTGGATCTTTTCACTTATTCTAGCCGAGGCGATTTAATTTGTCTGATATTAACTTCGGATATGATGTAAAGCAGAATTTTTAAATGAGAAAAGTATGTTTACAGAATTTAAAAAAAAAACAAACATTTTCCGCTGTTTAGGGCTTGATTCTCGTGGTCTCACCCACTTCGTCCATGTAGCACGGTGCTGCTCCACTGTCAGGTTTCGCATCTGTTGACACAAAATATAATTAAAAAGTTGTATTAGGAAATTGCATATTTATCAAATAGAGAGTACTACCCAAAAATGACAAAGTTCCAGGTTTTAACATTTTCCCCGCTGATTCTTTTCTGGTTCACATGCTTTTAACAAAACTGAACATTTTATACTTTGAAGTATTCAACAAAATAATGTCCACATTTTCAATAGTAGAATAATCATGAAGTACATGAAATACTCGAATTTCAAGTTTAGACCCACAAACCTGAACTATTTAAGTGTAGGAGAATAATAATTTCACATATTATAAACGAAACATTAAAGAATGTTTAAATATTAAGGCCTTTAATGTCCAGCTTGATCATTTTGAAAGAATTACATTTTTAACAATACAATATTAACGTTTCTGTTTACACTTATTCAATTAGATATCCTTTCAATATGAATATTCTGCATTTTATAACGCTTTAAACTAAAAACTGTCGAATTAAAAGCATTATGTTTTACAATCTTTGCAATACTGTACAAGTTTTTAAGTATATTAGGGGAACTCCTAAATTTCAGATGTGGAATTTCACACCTGTTCTAGTTCCAGATGTGGAGTACTCCAAAAACTCTACACAGTTCCCGTCGGCTCTGAAATAGACGACATTAAAATAGCAACAATTTTTATCTTAAATCATATTTACTGCCGTTCTGAGGAAAAATTTACGTAGGCACGAATTTGGACAAACAGATAATCAAGAATAACTGTTCGTATTATGAACACAATTTATAGTAGTTACCATCCAAGCATCTATCAAATATGTTGTTGGTCGCGACGCCGCACCGTTACTGGCGAAAGTTACGATTATTGTTATTTGTTAACAACAAATAACTAGTGACGCGAAAAAAAAAGATAAAGGTGGGCTTCATTTTTGAGTTTTGAGTACCGCATATATACTACACTATAAATATGATATTTACATTATAAAGCTAGAAACCGACCGTTGAAGAATGAAGTTGCCCGCGGAACTTTCCAGGGAAGTTTAGTACTATTAGGGAATTTAATACATTTTGGACTTGAATTAAGTTTAATATTCATTAATACGTGATGCAGTAATGTTTTACCTATAAAAATATATAATTTGCATACTGCAGTTAATAATTCTGTCAAAACAGTTTTCTGAATCATTTTTATTTTACAACGTAATTTCTTAAGATTTTTGTTTATAAAAATACTTCTATAATAAAATAAAATTATTTATTACAAAGAAGAATTAAAATCATGAAGGAATAGCACTGTTTAAGCAGAGAACGCTGCTGCCCCAATAATTCCTAACTGTCCCGGTTTACATCGAAATCTTACGCAAGTCGCATTGTTCGGGGTCCCATTCATTCTATTCGAAATTACATGTGGTAGTGGATTCGGAACTAAAGTAACTTTACGTAAGTTTTCCCCATGTATTTTATAAACGAACTAAATGCCTCTTACGTTTTTTAGAGCACTCCAAATTATTTGCATGGGTTTTATCTATATTTTTGAAATTTTTAATAACTTTTTTTTAGCAATAAATGTTTAAAATTATTGATTTTACTGACCACAGTTAGATTTATCCTACCGAGAGAATTTCTGGGTTGATTTCCTTTGACCATTTGGAAATTTATACAAAAAATTGGGAAAAAACATGAAATTACGAAAAAAATCCTACTCTTCAAATATAAACCAAGAGTATGATTAAATATGATGATATTTCTGAGTATTCACACAAAATATTTACTCAAGCAATATTTGTTTTTGGAATCCAAAAGTCCGCGATCAGGGTTAGGAACATATACTCTAGGTATAGAGGAGGAGCGAATGAGAAAGGATGCATGTGAAAAAAATGGCAAAATGGAAGTACAAGAGAAGTAAAAGGAAAAGGAAGTCACTTAGATTATAAGCGTAAACATTGGTAAGTAATGGTTATATAATAGCATAAGTATATTAAGATGCAGTTGCGCTCTCGCAACCGCATCTTTTGTAAAGGATTTTTTTAAAATAAATTAATAGGTAAAAAACTGTAAACGCTAAACTTTAAGCGCGCTACTGATCTTCCATGCGTGTATACACTGAGCGAACACGCATAGGGTCGCTATTCAAGAATGATATAAAGAATATTTCTTCTAAATTTTAGTTGAAACAAGTTTCCCCCTCCAATAGTCGCCGCTGTACCGGAACTCTATATTTTCAGGAGGCGCGAAAAATTTGAACAGTTTTATTTTTTATTAATTCTTTTGCTTATGCACATTTTGAAGTATATTTTATTCAAAGTGAATATTATTTTTCTCTAACCTTAATAACTAACCTTCCCAATCATTGATAATGTTCTTGTTTGAGTGTTCTCTCTATTTTGTATTAAATCATCTTGAAAATAAAATTGTGATTTGAAAATAGCACCAACTCATGCAAATTAAAACACATAAAAATTTAACTAGTTCCGGTACAGCGGCGCCAATCTGATTGAAAGTATCCGATGTCTCAAATATCCCTTGAGAATCCCTAGGGGTACTCAATTTTCAATAGTACTGTGCACTTCAACCAAACAATCGTTCAAAAAATGCCAAACAAACTAAAACGGTTCAATCAGCTAGAACATCTAAAACAAATAAATTATCATAGCAGAACCAGCACACAGTCTCAACACAGTTGTTTTATTTGGTAACTTCGGAAGCATTGAAACAGGTCGCGTATTAATTTATAATGGATTATACATACGTAAAGATCTAAAAAATTAAAATAGCTTTGCATACGTAGCATATACAGTTTGTTAAGTAAGAGCGTGTACAACATTACTCGCAGTCGGTAATGATAAAAACCTAAACCTTCTTTTAATAAGTATAGTGAACCTTTACCTTTGACGATTCGATGAGAAAAAATTTATTGGATCTTGATCTTTTGTCAGAGAAGTACATGCACCGCAATAAGTGTCACATACGTGAAGCGCTTCGAGGGGCAGTGTTCCTCTTCAAGCATCTACAATGGTCACAAATGACATATGCATGGGCGGCCAAATACATTAGAAAGTCGAGAGCGTCGATAGCGTTCGGTAAACTGACCAAAAAGCACGTAAAACAGATCGTGCTTCTCTGACAAAATATTAAAATCAAATAAAATTTTCTCATCGAAACGCCAAAAGTACAGGTTCCCTCTGCTTATTAAAATAAGGTTTACGTTTGTATCACGTACTGACTGCTGGTAATGATGTACACGCTCTTACTTAATAAACTGTAATCAGGGCCGAATTAAGGCAAAGGCGAAGCAGGCGACCGCCTGCTCCTCCTACGATCGCAGGGCGCCGAGAGCGCCAAACGAAGGTGCCAAGCAAGCCAAATTAGCTTCCGCCTGCAGCTTAAATTGACCTTCGGCCAACCCTGACTGTAAATAACAGGTGGTAGAACAGAAGTGCCCTACAAATTAACAACATTTTGATATCAACTTTTAATCGAAATTTAAACATTTTTGTTATTACTACATTAAAAAAACGAGATGTCAAACAAATTCTTTTAACAAAACGTGTATTGGCCATTTTTTAAATATGTTAAAAACTAATTATAATTATTTATAATTTGTTCTTTGTTATCTGGTTCGGTACTACCACTCTTTGAACATAAACGATATTGAGTGTCTACCCGAGAATGATTTTAAATTCCTGGCCAATGTTTCATTTTTCCAGTCTGGCAATTATATTAACTTTTGAAACTTCGATGTCCTAAGCTCAGAATTAAATTCTTTTAGACAATTACCTGTTCCATGCCAGAATTATAGTTGCTTGCGCAAATTCTTTATTCTAAATCAGACTTATAATTCTTTTAAAAGATTCCCCGTTAAAAGTAAAAATTAGAATTCATCTGGAAAATTCACTATTCTAAGTAGAAATTATAATTCTTCTCTTATATTATTTTCATTATTTTTGAGTATTTGAGAGCAACATGTTTAAGACCCTAATTCTGAAGTTTGTGTCTGTAATTTGGAACACGCTGATTTTATGAAAAAATTATATGGATTTTAATTAAATTAGACGCGCATTTTCGAGTAATTCTAAAAAAAAAAACAGATCAAGAGTTATGAGTTTAAAAAAAAAACACATTTTTTTTACTATTTTGAGCTATTTGTAACCAAAAAAGGCTTTTTAAATCAGCTCATTTCGTTTATATCCTACAGAAAAACGTTAAAATATGTAAATTAACTAGTTTTATATCGTTTACTTATTATTTACAAAATATGTTATTGAAGGGATTAGTTTTATAACGTTGTATTATTTTATCTTAAAAATGCCCAAAATTGATATACTAATCATCGCAGAGGAAACAATTATTGTTAATTGTTGATAATAAAAGAATACGTAAACAAATTTATTACGTCATTACACAATTGATAAAAAAAACTAATTAAATAATTGACTAATTGATTAACTGATAAATCAATCAAAATTAGGGCCTTTTTTCGTGCGAGATGCCTAATCATCATTTTAAAGCATTCTCTGTTTAAAGTCAGAACCATAATAATTCTTTCAGAAAATTTTCTGTTTAAATTCAAAATTATAAATACTCTTCCAAAATCTCCTGTTGCGAACAGTTTCAAATCATAACTATATAGTTTTCATTTATTTTATAAAATTATTTAATATAAGGTGTTGAACGGCATATTTCAGAACAAAATAAAGAAACCCAAGTTGTTGAAGATCCTTTATTTGTTGGCAACGTTTCGAAAACACTCAGGTTTTCCTTTTCAGGACAGAGTCATTAAAATAAGAAGTTCCAATTCAATTATAGGTTAAGTATATGAAGTTTTTACTTCTCCTTTACCCAATTGTTCATTAATTTATTTAAAAACGTAAATAAATTACTGATAAAGCAATCATTAAATCCAAAAAAGATACTATAAAAATAAATAATTAAAATATGATTGTATATGGTACATAATAATAAGAGTTTTATTTGTAGTAGTAACATATTTACCATGAACACTGGCCTGTTGTAATAAAGCAATAGCTTCTGCATAAGAAGGGGGTGGTAGGTCGCTAGGTCCTTGACCTTGAACAATTACATCATATGAAGGTGGGCCAGGAGTACCTGAACCAGATCCGCTGATCCCTTGGGCACCAGCTAATTCCTGTAAATGCTAAAAGAATATAATTATAAGTTTTTAGGGCTGCGTATTAGGGTGACAATCACTTGATTGATATTTATTTTTGCATTGTCCCATCTCCCAATTCGACATCTTTTGGCCAAAGAAACATCGCATTTTTTCGCACACATTTTTTCAGGGCTTCCGCGACACAGCTTAATTTATGAGATCGCTAAACATTTTTTAGCGAAAAAACTTCGCGTAAACTCTTTTGAGATGTATCATTTCTTCATATTCGTCTAAAAACATGACAGTAGCCCTCGGAATTGAAAAAGGAAGTTAAAAGCGTATTTTGCCCTTTTTGGCAAAAAATATGTAAAGTTTCCACAAATGACACTTTTTTAACTTTAAAACAATTTTCAAGACATATGAAGTCATTTTTGTAAAAATTCGCCGAATAGGTACCAAATAAAAATCATGCGACGCATATTATTTGCAACTTTGTGCGACTCATAATGCACGCATAACATTATATTTAAATCCTGCACATATATTTAATTAACAAATTTTGTTTATGCGCAATATAATTTTTTATTCTTTTCACACATTATATTTAAATAGTATTTTAGTATTCAACGTAAAGAGGCCGATCATGTATATTCGGTTTGGGAAAAAAGCCAAGTAGAAAATTAAAAATTTTGTATATATGCACTTTCTTAAAAATGTGTTTCGATATGCAGTTAAAGGGAAATCCGGAAACGTACTTAAAGATAAGTAATTTATATCAATTTATTATAATTTTACGATAAAAAAGAAATTTTAAACCTAAAAACTACAAATAAAGCTGAGATTTTGAACCGGG
>NC_046660.1:114575939-114598078 GCF_010883055.1 Belonocnema kinseyi | reverse complement strand
AGGCTTTGGTTACGGTCTGAGAAGACGGCCGGATATTAACTCCCATATACTACAACGCTGCTGAAGGTTAGTGACCTTCTCAGCATGAAAACAAAAACACAAACCCAAGACGACTCTCTCGGTTCCAGTTCTACCTCCCCCTCTCCCAACCCTCCCTTATTAACTGAAGTTTTGGTGGGACGGACGTTATAACTACAATCTCCACCATATGAAGATTTGATACTTAACTTTTGACATGATTTCCACTCAGAAAATAAACTTATTGCATAAAGGTGATAGTTGGGCGTATAATCTAAACAATGAATAATACAAACTACAAAATAGCCTCAGAAAGGACTGGAACTTTTAATGACAAAAGGCATGCACACGGAAAATCTAAAGGTCATGTTTCAGGCGACGAATGGAGACTGGGTGTTTGGAATGCTAGGGGAGTAAATGATCTCAAAGTGAAAGAATTGCGTGAAACTATGGACGTGAGGAAACTAGATATTTTATGTGTGTCTGAAACAAAGAAAAAGGGATGCGAAACCAAAGACATCAAAAACGGCGTGTTGAAAGGCGGATTTGAAATATGGTCAGGAGTAGACAGTGAATTACATGGTAAACAAGAAGTAGGTCTGATTTTGAATGAAAGAGCTAAGCAGCATCTCAGAGACCATTGTATTGTATCTCCGAGACATCTGTGGGCTAGAATGAAAGTAGGAATCAGAAGACTGTTTATCACAGCATGCTGCCCGCCAGTTGATAGTGATCCTAGAGAAGTAAAAGACGCCTTCTGGGATACTTTAAATGGCACAATAAATATTTGCGAACATGGGGAAATAATAATTGTACTAGGAGAGATGAATGGATGGGTGGGCATCCAAAATCAGGATACAGAAAGCTTACTAGGTAATTTTGGGGATCCAAGAACAAACTATAACGGAGATAAATTCGTTAGGCTCTGCTTAGAAAGGGGTCTTGTTTATTACAAATACTTGGTTTATGCATAAAATGATCCATATGTACACCTGGTCTAAAGGAAATAGCCGCAGTATAATTGACTTTATTGTTGCGCATGAAAGACTAAGAGACTAAGAAAACAAAACAAAAGCGAATCAAAATTGAGAACCTACAGAAACCGGACGTGCGAATAGATTTCCAAAAGAAGATAATTGAAAGCATAGATAGGGAAACATGGGAGGACCGTATAAAAAACAAAGATATAGTGGGCGTCTGGACAATGTTACGGGATATCCTTGTTAGATGTACGATCGAAGTGTGTGGTATCGCAGTTGTAAGAAGAATGTCTGGTGATGCGTGGTGGAATGATGAAGTTCAGGCTGCCCAAAAAGCAAAGAGAGAAGCGTACAAGAGAACTTGGAACATCACAGGTCTCAGCAATGAGGAAAGAAATAGACGTAGAAATGATTATAGACATGAAAACAGAATACTCAAACGATTAGTTAAGGAACGTCGAGATACAATTAGAGCACAAGAAGAGATGAAAATACAAAACGACTTTGAAGGAAGCAAGAAACTGCTTTATAAAAAAATAAAAGGAAACAAAAGTACAGAAGTTGTCAACACGAGAAATAGTAGGGGGGAAATGGTATATGATGCAGACGGAATACTAGAGGCTTTCAGAGACTATTTTAGGAGACAATTCGCAGGTGAAGCTATGGGACACCACAACTTCGATGAATACGATGCGATAGAAAACTCAATTGAGAAAGTCTGTGTCACTGAGGTTAGGGATATAATTAAGAACTTGAAAAACGGTAAGGCTGCCGGGGTAGATGGTATTAACGCTGAAATGATTAAACACGGTGGCGAGTGCATACCACATAGACTGCGAATTGATAAATTTACGTTCCGAGATGGGAGACGTCCCAGACGATTGGAAAAAAGCGATAATCGTACCAATATACAAGAGAAAGGCAGATAAAAGCGAATGCAATAATGACAGAGGGATTAGCTTATTAAGTACCGTAAGTAAAATATACTCAAAAATACTTATTCGTAGGGTAATGAAAATAACAGAAGCAAAGATTTGGGAAGTCCAAAGTGGGTTTATGCCAGAAAAATCATGTATGGATCAAATATTCAGCTTAAGGCAAATAACAGAAAAAAGTTTGAGAGTAGGAAAAAAAGTTTTCTGTGCATTTGTTGACCTAGAAAACGCTTTTGACAAGGTAGATAGAAGTAAACTTTGGGAAGTCCTGAGAGAGTATGGAGTCAATGGATGGCTCCTACAAGCTATAAAAACAATATATATAGGTATCAAAGCGAGTGTAAGAGTGAATGGGAAATTGAGTGACTGTTTCGATATTATTCAAGGAGTTAGACAAGGATGCGTTATGTCTTCATGGTTATTTATATTATTATGGACAAGTGTTTAAGTATGGCTCTTTTCGACGAAGAGGGTGTGGATCTCGAAACAGTAAGGGTACGCGGATTAGCGTTCGCAGATGATAAGGTTGCTATGGCAGAGTCAATCGAAGACTTACAAAGAATGTTGAATAAACTAGATGCAAGCATGAAGAGCATGGGCCTCAAAATTAACGCAAATAAAACAAAAACTATGGTGTTCGAAGGAAAGAGTGAGAAAAAACTATGCAATATTTTATTAAATGATGAGCGAATTGAACAAGTTGATAAGTTCGCATACCTTGGTAGCTTATTTACTAGGGACGGGAAGATAGATGAGGAATTAGATAGACGCATAAACGAAGATAAGAAGGTTATTGGTAGAGCAGGCCCCCTCATCAGAAGTAAAAATATATAAAATAAAGATAAAATGGCAATAAATAATTCTATATTTGTACCGACTGTACTATACGGTAGCGAGACATGGACTTATCAAGAAAAAGATAAGAGTAAAATTAAAGCAATTGACATGAGATTCATGCGCATAATATGTGGGAAAACTCTGAAGGATAAAGTAAGTAAAGAGATAATTCTAAAAGAATGTGGTGCAGAGGAGACGCTAGTAGACACATGGGAAAGAAATCGGTTAAGATGGTTCGGGCATGTTGAGAGAATGCCAACTGAACGACTAACGAAACAAGTGTATCAAGGTAAAGTAAATGGCTGCGTGCCCAGAGGTAGACTGCGGAAAGAATGGTTAAAATGTGTGAATGACACCCTAGTTAGAAGAGACATAAGAAGTCACAGAAACACGAGAGCCTGCATGAAAAAATGCATGGACATAAAAGAAGCTGGAGAAGTATGCCAGGACAGGAAAGTATGGCGGCAAATAGTTAATAAAAAGAGTGTCAGTAGAGTGAATGACGCCTGAAATAAAAGACCTTGGCCACTAATGGACCCAAGTGGGGAACCTTACATAACGACTTTGTGAGGATCTTCACTTGGGGTGATTGCTAGAGAGATTGATCAGCAACCTGGGTCGGAGCAGAGTTGCGGAACGAACGTGTTATTTACATAAATAACACGAGAATTCCGGATCAATCTGAAAACTCTCTATCCCTTCCACACACTACTCCTTTCCCCCACCGAGTGAGGCACGCCTACCCCGAAAGGGAAATGGCTTAATGGGTATATATAACGTACAGTCTCGCGAGGATCGCGTTCCACACGCACGCGTGCAACCATCATCTATGCGTCTAGTATGCGTTTCAAATGGTTAAAAATCACAACATTCTATACTGCAAATAAGTATAGATGCAAAATAATCTAAACATTCTAAACAAATCCAGAAGTCCACTTTCATGCCAGTGAAGTAGGGTGAATCTTCAGGGTGGCTACAAGATCGAATTTTCCAATTCCCCTGCCATTTCCCTGGTATTTAGACGAATTCCTCTGACAGGAAATTATTACAAAAGCGAATAACGTCTCAATAATGTGCAAAGAAAATAGTGAAACAAGTCAGAAAAATACGTTTTGCATGGCAGTATGGATCAATTAAGTGAAGGATGTATCCAATCTATCAATAATACAATAACTACACATAAAAAACTAAGAATCGAATTCTATTTTTAAAGAATGTAAATTGAAAAAATATTCATACTGTTATTAGAAGTGCTTCCAAAATAATATTAAAACATATTAATTTATATTTTCCTTGACAGCAACTTCATTTGCCTGCCATTTCCCTGACAAACTTTTTTTCTCTGACATGTGGCCACTCTGATCTTAATTTAAATAATTGAGGGAAGTGGCGACTCTGTTATTCACAAGTCATATAAAAATGAGAATTTATCATTAAAAAATATACATAAACTAATCATCTAATTATTGTTAATTGGGATATTACTAAAGATCTCATAAAGCGACAAAGTACAGTTTTCCGCAACTTTCGGAAAGTTTGCTTTTATTGTTTTTGAAATAGAAAATTCCCTACATTCGTCACAAATAATATAAGTGGAAGAAGTGCAGATAATACGCGTTATTATGTTCTTTCACAATCACTACCTGTTCAGAAAAGATATACTTATCTTTTGCTATCGGGAATACTGGGTATGCAAAATTCCTTGGTGTTATCATAAAAATCAACATTAATGAATTTTAAGAAGAAAGAATGATAGAATATCGTTTGTTTTGTTGGATTTATTATCGAAAACGGCGGAAAAGCTCCTTTATTTAGTTACATGCTGTTTTGAAGTAATGACGAAGCAAATTATATTGAAAAATAGTCTAAGGGGTCGTCCATAAACTAAGAAGCCTGTCCAGAGAGGGGAGGGGGCCACTGAAAGACTACAATGAGCAACATGGGGAGGGGGCGGGTTTCGCTGGCGGTACGTGGTTTTACATTGATATACTTTTATTCTGAATACATTTGTCAACTCAATTGTCAAAAATCTGAAGAAAAATGTTTGCCTGTAATAGATGATTTACATGCATAAAAAAACCACGTGTTTTTCTAGGAGGCGAGGGGAGCCTAGACAATTTTTACGATAGAATACATGGAGGGGGAGGGACTCAAAAGTGACCAAAATCTGGCTACGTGGTTTATGGACGGCCCCTAAAAAGCTGTCTGGTATAGGCTATCTAGAACTTCAAAAAGTAAGCAAATACCAAAAAGAGAACAAAATTATAAGCAGTATTTTTCTTTAATTTTTTTTTATCAAGCAATAATTCAAAATATCAGGAATATTAAAATTTCGTTTAATTTGCAAATTTAAGCCCGAAATTTATACTTTTCTAATAATATTGTCGCTGTTGAAAATTTCATTTTTCCCACAAACCATAGTCTTTACTTAACAATATTTAATAATTTTGTAATCGTAAAACAAGACTACATTTCCTTATTACGTAGATTTCACATTTTTTACTTTTTAAAGTCTTAGGTAGCCTCAACTAAATAGTTTTACGTCGATTTTTTTAGTATAATTTACTTCTCCATTGCTTCCCTCGAGTACGTATAACTTAAAGAAGGATCTTTCCTCAATCCGATGATAAATCCAAGAACTGATACCCTTTCATATTCTATTTTCTAAATTCTTTAACAATGATTTTATAAGGACATCAATACATTCGCAGTGTGTCTACCAAGTTTTGCCCATCAAATTCCCGGACCATTCCTGCCTTTCCCTTGTTATAAATAAAAAAATCTCTCTTACAATAGAAACATACACACAATGCATATAGGTAGTTGCGAAATGCGTAAATTTGCTCGATTGCAATATTACAATTTATTTTTAAAATACATTTTCCTATTTATTACAAAACTCAATTTTAAGTAAGGGAAAAGTAGCGCACGTAGCTCAAAGGAATAATGAAACATGAAACATTATAAGGAAATAAAATGCTTTCCGTATCAAAAATAAAATCAAGGACAATTATCGGATTTTCCCGGTTTGTTTTCATTTCCGGATTTTCTAAAGTTCCCGCTCAGAAGACATCCTTATTTGGTATATCCAGAATTCACAATAGAAGACGATAAGTAAATCTTTTTTGAACAGGTAGTGATTGTGAAATAACATAATAATTGTGAAATTTGCAACTCGCGGTCGAAAAACTTTTGAGATCACCCCCCCCCCCCCATCTAAGACACAAGAAATATTTCCTATATCCCCTCTCGATATTACGTAAGATTTGCTTGACCCCCCCCCCACCCATTTTTCCGTTAAGGATATATTTTCTTACATTAGAGAAAAAACTGTATGGCGTCAAAAAACATTATTTTCATGTTTTCAGATTCTTAGTAACGGCAAAATATAAAACTGATTTTTGTAGATCCAGATTATAAATATTAAAATTAGGCAGAAATACGACGGTTCATTTTTCAACATTTCATAATGACATATTTCAGGAGTAGATAATTCGCCTCGAGCTTTGAATTTGAATGAAAATAATAATGTTTCTACTTATTACTTTGAATAAGGATAATGTCATAATCATTGTCATGTGCAGAATTCATGAAAATAAAACCAAAAACCCAATGAATAAATTTGGACAACCAACATTCCTAATGTAATTTGAAAAAAGATAAAAACTTTCCTGAAAAAGAAAAGAAGTTCGACTTTACGAAGCCACTGCGGATTTTTCATACTCTAGTGCATGCTGTGTCGATTAACTATTCCATGGTTCGTAAAAGACGACTCTTTGGGAATCAAACGCCGTAAAGATCTTTATGTAAAGAGACATGATACGGATGAAATTTATCACGTTTCAAAATTTTCCAAACACTGCTCTGAGACATTCCGGAATCACGAGCAATTTCTCTTGTACTGACGTGAGGATTATTATTGGCCACTGCAGCTAATACAGCAATTTCATTATTTTCTCTAGTGACTGTTGTTGTATGGGTCTTTTTCTTAAGGTTGAACACTTCCATCGGTAGTAAATTTTATAATAGAAAGATAAAATGAAGCACGTGACACAATTCTATTTGGAAAACGTTGAGCGTAGAGATTTACAGCATTATCAAGATTTCTTCCAGCTTCTCCATACACCAGCACCATTTCAATATTTTCTCGCACCGTTAGATACTCTATCGTAAAGTAGTCCCTGGCGGACCAAAGGAACCGAAAGGAGCCTCTACAAAGTACCCGTAAAGGCCCCATAGGGTCCCCATTCGGTTCCTTTTTAAAAAACTAAAAAAAAAACAGCAAGATCAACTTTTAAACTGTTGAAATTCGGATTCTACGTTAAATTTTCTATTAGAAACTCACGGAGTAATTGCAATACTTTTCTTTTGCCGCGTTAAAAATAAGAAAAATGTCATCAACTTCTGCTTAAGGTGACTTCAAGTGCATCCATAATAGCTCAAGTTTTTTCACAACAATATCTTTCATTTTTATGAACAATTTTATTTGTTTTAACTTGGGACATTTTCCCCCGTTTTTTTCACATTAAAATTTTTATTAAAGATTCTTAAATATGCATGAAAAATTTTAGAATGGAGAGCTAGCATCCAGACAAAATTCTTAAAGTTACCGACGAAACGCTTATTAACTTCTACTAAAAGAAGATGCACTTGAAGGCGCCTTCGGCCCATGTAAATGACACGTATTTTATTTTTAAAGTTTTTAACGCTGCAAGAAAAAGTATTGCGATTACTCCGTGAGTTTCTAATACAAATTTTAAGGTAGAATCCGAATTTCAATAGTTTAAAAGTTGATGTTGCTGTTTTTTTTGAGTTTTCAAAAAAGGAACCAAACGGGGACCCAATGGGGTATTTACAAGTACTTTGCAAAGGCTCCTTTCGGTTCCTTCGGTCCGCCAGGGGTATTCGGAATAATGTTTGATCTAATTAAAATGAGTTTTGGCTTAGATGTATTTTTTCTAATTTACTGTATTTAAGGAAAGAAAAAAGTAAACACTTCCGTAATGTTTCGATAGCCTCCGCTGACCTCAATCTACAATAATGCCAGAGATAAAATTTAGGAATATTCAGGAAACACTGTTAGTGTAAACGTATTACTTAATAATTACTTCTCAAGAAGGGACATACGTTTTGGCATGTTTTTCAAAGTAATAATTACTAAAGAGATCCGAAGCTCTATTGCCCTTATTTTTAACCGACTTCCAAATGGTGATTCAACCTATGTTCGTCGCGATGTATTTTTTTTATGTACGAGTTTTTATTGCACTCGTTCAACGATTCTGTAGCGATTTGAAAAATTATTTTTTTCCATGTCAGTCGTGTCACAATGAAAATGGTGTATTTTTTATTGTTCATATATTGCAGAATAGTAAGCGTACATTCTCAGTAACAGTAAAATGAAGAAAAATTTAATTTCGTCGATTACAGCGCCATCTATCGCGAAACGAGACAAATGTTTTAGACAAATCATACGCATTTTTTCCAGAGAATACGAATATGCAATCAAAAATAGGGGTTCCCATTTAAGATTTCGAACTTGCCCTCACCCTCGTCCCCAGGACGCGGTGTGGGGGAATCAATTTTAACATCAGTGTATGTACTCCTCAGAGTGATTAAATAAAATTACACATTTTTTTCATAGAGTGCCTATTTTTTCGAGATATTTAAAAGTCTCAAGTTAAAAAAATCACCCTATAAGCATACTGGTTAATTTTTTTACCATGTGACCGCCATGCGACGAATGGGTAACGTGACCAGATTCCTACCTTACCGCCACCTTTCTCATTTCCCAACTTATGTTCACATGAAGCGCCACATCGAGTTGAAAATTTGGAATAATAAATAAGAAGCACTAAGAAAGGTGGTTCTGGTCCTAATTTTTAACAATTATGAAAAAAGTAAAGAAAAAATTTGCAAAAAAAAACATTTCATAATTATACAAATTTAGGACCAGACCCACCATTCTTAGTGCTTCTTGTTTAGTATCCCAAATTTTCAACTCGATGTGGCGTTTCGCATAAATTTAAGTTGGGAAATAAAAAAAGTGGCGGTAAGGAAGGAATCTGATCACGTGACCCACTCGTCACGTGGCATTAAACGTATCAAAAATATTTTAAAAATTATTAAGTGGCTAGAATCTTTATCGCAGGCATGTGTAATAATATTTAACTAGCATATTATTCAAAACTGAATAGATATATTTAACGTAGTGGCTTGTCGGCTTCTTCCCTTTTTTCTTTTAAATCATATAATCATATATGTTGATGCGCTGATTACAAACCTGGACATGAAAACACCTGCAAATATAATTTTCAGTGTTAAAACTTTAAAAAATTTTGTTTTTTATTAACGAAGTTTATAATTTTATATACACTATCTGTACCGGCAAAAAGCATATTTCAAGCATACGAAAGGAAGTTTTACGCATTTTATAGTAAGGCCATGTAATTGAGTAGTTATTTTGATAGTTTTTGGCTTTTGACGCTTTTAACGAAACGTTTTATGTATATATCATACTTCATCGTCGATTTGCGACTTAAGAATTATTATTGACGTCTCGTGGTGGCGGAAATGCACCCCTGATGACTGATCACAGAAATCTCGTGGGGGCGGGAAGGCAGGCCTGTATCTAGTCACAGAAATAATGTTAAGCTCGCACACCTCCCCCTTTCCAATGTCGCGTAGGGGTCGGAAAAGCACCCTTGTGACTAGTCAAAGAAATAATGTAAGGTCGCAACCCTACCCCTTTTCCAACGCCACGTGGTAGGGGGAAGGCACCCCTGCGACTGATCACATTAATAATGTTGGCCCCTAACTCTTGCTAACGTTTTGTGGCGAGATTAGAATGCATTCATACACTCTCGACTTTAAGAATTATTTAACTTAAAATAATTTATTTTTACCGCTACTGTAAGTTTTTTATTGGTCTCTATTTTTTATATATAACCTTTTTTATGGGATTTTCCATACTACTTTTTGAAGAGAGTTTGCATTCGGTGACACCCACCTCCATTCAAAACCTCACACGTATTCAGCAGTCCCACTCGTTATTCATATCACTCCTAGAATATGAACAGAACCATAACTCATTTCGAGTATCGAGTATTTCGATTTTTCTTTTTACAAACACGATTTTGATCAGTTTTGACCTTGAAAATTATATTTTCAGGTATTTGCATGACTGTATACGTAATTCGCTTTTATTTCGTATTTTGCTCTTCGCGAAAAGCAGACGGCAACCAACAATCTTGCCGTCGCCGGCAATGTAGGCTCCACCTGTATTTAACCTCTTCCATGTTTTGTACTAATATGTATTATGAAGCATTATGAATGAACAAAATCGAATAAGTATGCTTCCTTTCTCAGTTGTTGAAAAAATGCAGGAAAAGTTAAATATTCCAAAAAGGCGTTTATATTCAAAAATTGTACATTTTTTAATAATATATCGAAAAGACATTTTCTAAATACATATTCTTTTTAATATAAAAAAATGGTATATAAACTGATTTAATGTTAAATTACTATAATTTAGTTTCAGTAATATAAATTTCATAAAGATTACGATACGGAAACTTTAAAAGTACTGATATTTTAGTAATACGATCTTATGAATGCATACAAAATTGGTAACACACTATGACCATCAAACTAAACATTTGCATAATGATAGATAATTCCCAAGATTTAGATAAGATTTCAGTAGATTAAAAAATTGAAATAAAAATTTGAAATCACGATTTTAGAAGTGTAAAAGTCTAAAAGTACTCGAGATTTAAAACATTTTATTTCTCATTCTCTTACATTAATATGTGGGCATAAAGTATCGTTAACATTACGGTGAAAATTAAATTTAACTGCATTAGTAACTTAACAATACGCGATTCTTGAGCTTTATTTCGCATTGAAGTTTTCCTCTTCAGCAAGCATGACTATAACTATTTTCGAGAGTACAACTGTGACACATCGAAATGTGTAGAATTTTTTTTGTATTGCTAGGTTCCTTAGTTTTCAAGGCTAATCGCTTTGAGTTTAAATTTAAATCGGTTGCTCTTTTTTCTTATGCAATAAAGATATAGCCCAATATCAACCTAGTTGATATCATAAAAAATGTATCTGAAGCAAATTAAATACCTTTAAGCTAAATCCCTTTCTAACTCATTCGGTTTTAGCCTCGTTAATTCAGAGCCAGCAGAACATAATTTTCTCAAGTGTGGATTTCTGTGTTGAGTGCAGAGTGTGGTGGAACAAAGGGGGTGGCTGGAGAAATATATTAGGAAAATTCCTTAATTTTAGGATTGGAATTCCACACCCGGTCCAGCGCCAAGAATGGAGTATTCTACACAGCTCACGCCGACCCTGCTCGTTATACTGTTGGGCATCAAGGAATGTACATGGTAAGTGTAAATAAGGGGTGTGTAGAAGAAGGCATAGATGTTAGACCAATTCAGAAGTCGCATGTTGCTTATTCAACCAATATATTCTTCTCGCGACACCACTCCAACAAGGGTTGCTGTTCAATCTCTATAGAAATCATCACACGTGGAAAGCTTCATAAAGCCATCGTATGACGCAATTCAAATATAAACGCACAATCTATAACTAATAAGCCCATAAGAAGGTTTATATTCTTTACGAAAACCACAGCCTCCATTAGGGCCCATGAATTTCCGGAATCTTTCTTTCAGACGTCTATCACACTCAGCTGTCACTCTTCGTGACACATTTCTCATGACAAATTTTCCTCCACACATTCCTATCCTGGTATACATCTTTTTTTCCAAGCAACATCTTATGTTTCTATGGATCTTTATATCTTTTCGCTTCAATGTCTTATTCATATATGCCCACATACCATTTTTTCCTTGAACTATCTTTGTGTACGCTACCATTCCCTTCACCTTTTAATAAAATTGCCTTGTTTATGCGCGATAATGATTGGATACACTTAATCAACTCCGGGTATATTATCGAAATCAAGTCCGTTACTAGGAAATTCATTATTGTTTATAGAATGGCTGTTTAGGCGTCCAGATTTCTGAACGAATGGCCCGGCTGCCTTAGAAAGGCTCATACAGGATTCTGGACGTTAATTATGGTTTACAATGTTCCCAAAATTCGATAAGTTCGAATATTTAGGTTAGTTCAGGTTACCATTCGAAAATTTTTTGTACGCACATATCATTAAGTTAAGCAGTTTTCCCTTCTGCATACACACATCTATTTAAAAAAGTTTTTTGTTCTAAATTAATCGACCCTTATTTGTTTATTATAATGTGACACTCGAAAATCTCGAAATATGATTTTTCAAAATTTGGTAATCGGGAAAAATCATGTTTCCAATCGCTCACTGTAAAAGAAGTTTTAAAAATAAAAAATTATTCTTGTACTGAAAATACACATTCACCCACAAGCATTGCAAAATAGTATAACATACCTCCTGCTGTTTTTTTTCACAACAATATCGTTCATTTTTATAAACAATTTTATTTGTTTGAACTTGGTACATTTTTCCCCGGTTTTTCACATTAAAATTTTTGTTAAAGATTCTTAAATATGCAGGAAACATTTTAGAGTGGTGGTGTTACGAATTTTTTCACGCGAAGTCGTCTAAGTGTGCTCGCTAGCTCACCCGCGACAACGTGCGCGACGGATGATAAAAATTCGTAACACTTGGAGTTTTCAATTCTCCATTCTCACATTTTTCCTGCATATTTAAGAATCTTTAACAATAATTTTAATGAAAAAAAACGGGGAGAAAATGTTGCAAGTTCGAAATAAATAAAATTGTTTATAAAAATGCACTATATTATTATGAAAAAATATGCCCGCTGTGAGGGCACATTTTCATGGCGCTTAGCGCCAAGTTTGAGCGCGCCCATGGCGCGTGGGTACGCTCTCGCGCTTCGCGCTCTTTTTCATATGTTTAATGCGAACACTTTAACTAGGTTTTCTCAATATCATGAATATTAGAACTTGAATCGAAAATTATAATTTAAACTTCTAAGGAATTACAGCCATAAATTGTAACTGCAATGTTTTTTTTTAAAGAAGGTTCTCAAAGCACCTACGGATTTGACGATTACAATCTCATTACGAAACCCGCGCTCGATAATTTATGTCCAATTGAAAAACTTCAGCAAGATAATTTGTAAATCATGTTCAAATCTACTAAAAACAACGCTTAAGCTTACTGATCTCTTAAAAACAAAAATTTCATATTTTTGAAAATGATCAAACTTGGAAATTTGGTCTAATTAAGAAATTTCATAAGAATAGTTTCGAAATGCATATGTTTTATATCTAGTAGAAATTTGGATTGATATTTCTTAACTGATTAATTTTTTTTTTCTTTTTTTTTTGAAAATTTTTAAAATGTTGAAAAGCAAATAAATTTTTGAAATTTAATTGAATTTAAAAATGTCAAAATTTAAGAAATTTAAATCAGTCCAAAATCCAAATTAAAAATCCCATTTAACGTCCAATAATCAAATTGATGCAAAATCCTGTTGAATAAAACAAGAATCGAACGACCAAATTTGGACCACAACGAATAAACAAACACTGAAATAGTTTATAAATATATTTGATATCTAGGGACGAATTTAAATGAAATTTCCTAATCTATCAGAAAAATATTTTTTCCTATTTTTCTGAAGATTTACAAAATTTTCAAAAGTATAGAAATTTTCTAATTTTCATCGAAATGGAATATTTTATTTTCATATTTTGCAAGTCTTCTACCCATCTATAAGAAAATTTGACAAAAGCTTCTAAATTTTGAAGATGCTCTAAATTTTTAAATTTTGGTCGGAAATATCTGCTTAACGAACTTGACATTCATTTTGGGAACCTTAAGAAGTATATCAAAGTATATCTCGATATTTTCAAGTATCACATTGAAAACAAATACGTGTCTTTTATGTTCGAACACAAAACACGAGTAATAAACATGTCTAAAATATTTGTTCAGTACTTATCAGTTTTTCTGCACGATCTTTATATTTGTTAACTTTCAGAATAACAAGAAAACCCTTATAGAGTGTAAATTACTGATTAGGACCAGTCTAACATGTTAATAGTAAAATGAGATGATTGAATCTTGAGGTTAGAGCTTGAATCTAATAGCCCAAACGTCTTACTGAATTTGCCCTCCTAGAAATAATCGATTGGACACGATTAATTAACGATTAAGAGTAATCAAAAGTTGAATCGGTTGAATCGGTTAAATTGTTACTAATTGTTTCAATTGTTCCCAATCGGATTGAATTGAGTAAATGCACTTGCCTGCAATACGACCTCAGCAGTTTTAGTTTGTAACACACATGACGCGCACGTTGTTACTGGTTAGATATAAAATTTTTAGTAATTTAACAAAAGTTTTAAGTACAAAAGAATATAATGTTTAGGCGGTATACCGAATGAAAATTTAAAAGTATATGGATTAACAAAATGTAAAATTCATTCCGTTTAACGATGTGACAGTGATGTAGTATGATTATCAGGTAGGCAGTTTGGTATAGCGGGTATATTATTGTGAAACGTTTGTTTACTTTTTTTTAAATTCATATTGTTGGAATTTGTTTAACAGAGTAAAAAATCGCTTGTGAATAATTAACCCAGTAATCAAAAAAATTAAGGATGTCGTAGAGACGTATTTGGGACATCCGTAAGACGTCTTTTATAACATGTCTTTTGGCCATCCTAGGGATGTTCTTAAAATGTCTAATGTCAGTACGAAAGATGTCCCGAGAACTTCAATGTCTTTAAGACGTCTTTAGGTTATCTTTAGGACATTGGACGTCTTAGAAACGTTGATTGGTCTGACATAGGACGTCCTAGCAACGTCCCAAGGACATTTTTGGGATTTTCATAGTTTTGTGCCCACTGGGAAGGCAAAATCAAAATGCTGTAGTGAAAACTTAACCACTAACTTAGAATAATGGATACCGCATTGAAAACGATTGGAAGCATTATAGAAGGTAGGTTGGAGCCAATATTTTGAAACTCAGAATAAATGATAGGTAACTTTTTTAATTTTTAGTAGAAAACTTATCCAATCCTTTTAAGTTTCCTTAATACAACAATTTTGAATTTATAAATAAGTTTGATTTAAAATTCTTGAAAATTATAGTTTTAAATATTTAAAATATTAAATTTTGAATATTTGGAATAATTTGGTTTGCAATGCCTAATCATAAAATATTTTTATTTTAAAGATTTTAAATTATTAAATGTATAGTATTAGATTCATTTAGATTTCATTAGGTTCAAAATTGAATTGAATACGTGCGGAATTCATCACAACAAATGGTTTTCCTTGCATAAGCACAGACATTTTTTATATTCTCTCCTTCCTGAAACGTTGCTATTAAACGCAACATATTTGTGTAATTTTAGTAAAATTTTTTTATTTAATAGTCTGAAAAAAAGTTTATTTTTGGTCTTTATATCCAGTTGTCATTCTCATAATTCCATCAAATCTTATGTAACCGTATGGACGTTTTTCGACATTTTAGCATATTAAAGAATAAGAGTTTATTTTTAATTTACGAATTTTTTTAAACTTTAAAATTAAGAAATTATTAAGCTTAAATGTAAGCAGTTTAGAAACCTGAATTTTAAAATGCTATTTTTGAAGTCTGTATTTTTACTAATTCAAATCAAATCGTAACAAGATGAAAAATGTATATTTTTCATATTTAAATTTCGCATGGCATAATTGTAAATTAAACAACGTTAAAGGCTTCTGAATCCATATTGTACAATTTCAAATGCTTTATTTATAAAACGTTTATATAAGGCTGGTCATTTTTACATATATTAATCAACGTTTTTTTAAGTGTTTTAATTAAATATTCAAAACGCTCAGTGATTAGAAAACTTCCACTTCGATTGGTTTAATTTGCAATTTAGTCTTAAATACGTTAAATAACCAAATTTTCAGCTTCAAAAACTTAAACTTTGAATTTAATTGACCAGCGTAAAATTTTTTTAAACAGGAAATTATTCCAGATTTTTTCTTCAACTTTAGTGGCTACCCTGCGAATAATAGGAAAAGTTGATTTTACGTCAATCATTAGGGGTAAAAGGGAAGTCATAATCTAAGGATTACCGAATATAACATCACCGACATTGATGTAAATTCACTGTTTAATTTAGAAAGAATTTTGTCCATCATTTTGAGTACCTATATTTTAATAAACTAAAAATTTAGAAAGTTGAATTAATAACAACTTTTTTTATTATAACATGAATTTATGTTTTCATAATTGTGAATAATTAAAAATTTAGACCTCTTTCTGAAAATAACATTTTATCTCTAATATTAATTGTGAAATATTTAATTTTATTCAACTAATAAACCCTTGGCATTTTAAAATAATAAACTAATACTTTAATCACTTTTCTGAAGTTTCACGTTTCTAAATTATTCTCTTACATTTTTTTAAATCTTAACCGACTTTGAAACTTATAACCATTCATAAAAATTTTCACAAAAAAAAAACAATCCAAGAGCGCATAATAAAAAATAGAAAATTTTGCTTTATTATTACAAAATCAACTTTTTTATTTTTATCGCCCATCTGATTTTATATTTGGAACATAAAATACTATTAGCACATTTTTTCCGTAGCACCACTTTCATTTGGTAAGAATTATTTACAAAATGGTTATTTACTTGTTTCATAATATACACTGTAAAAAAAATCTATTGAATTTTACATCTCTGGTGGATGTAAATAAAAGGACCCTCGTGTATCGGAGTAACTTTACGAATCTGGTGTGATATTCCAATTCGACCGATAATTTTACATGCGAAGATATAAAATTCATTATGTGAAAGAATAAAATAAAATTTTTCAGGGCGACAGGTTTCGAACTCTCGAAAGCTCAAACTTCGTACAATTTCATGGAGATTGAAGAAACACAAGCCGGACACGTTACCACTTATCTAAAACACATAAGATACTTTGGGTATTTTTTTGGTGTTTAAATATTCCATAAAAAAATATAATATGAAATGTAATTTTACACAAATCTTTTTTTATAGTGTATACTGTTTCAAATTTATATTATTCTGAAAAAGTAAATAACTGTCTTTAAATGATTCCCGCCAAACAAAAGTGATACTATCACGTGGCAAATTCCAAGTACCCGAATGGAAACAATTGGAAATGCAAAATGCTCAATCGTTGCCATTCTGTTTGGCATAATTAAGAAACACGGTTCGGAACAATTGAGATATCAGTTATACTGTTTCTTATTGATCTCAATTGATTATTTCTAGAAGGGTGGGGAACATTAAGACACAATTGAAACCACAGTAAATATTCTATTCGCGTACAATTTCCATTCAGCTTTCTTAAAATTTGTGTTTCAAACAATAAAAATATGCTTTATGCAATGTGCAGGAGCCATTCACAAGATACTTGACGCGTTCAGATTGTTAAGAACAATCGAAAAACTAACAAGGAGGGAAGAGGCGTGTTTACAGTTCCTGAAAAATGTATAACGTATTTTGTGAATAATTCAATTTACAGATTATAAATTCACAAGGCGGATTTAGGTATTTGCCGCCCATAAGCTAACAAAAATGTTCCGCCCTTAGGCTAAAATAAATTAACTACTCGATTTTGAATACAATAAGATATATGTCGTATTATCAAATTTTTCCGTCCTAAGCTGCAACCTATGTAGCCTATAAGGGAAATCTGCCACTGCCTAAATTTGATATCTTGTGTGCAATTATGTAAAACCGAGTTAGATGATTCGCTTGAAAAAGAAAGCAAAGAAAATTCAAGTAAACGAAATCAGCTGACTTTAATCGCTGATAAGATCATTCGAGTTAGGTTGGGTGCGCACTGTACACATATTTAAAAAAATCTTCGTGACATTCTACATTATAGGAAGGTCAAGGACACTTACTCTGAACAATTGTCTCTGATGGAAAATCATTTGAATCACAGACTTCCTTCTGAGGTAGAGCATGCATTTGACAGCTACCATCAGCCCAGAGCAAATAAAAATTGGGCCGACGAGCCACATGTGTCCGAAGTTGGAGAAAACATGTCCTTCAGCCACATCCCCGAGAGCCAGAATTGTGATGGCTGTTCCGACCGTGAAAAGGACCACACTCAGTGCCAAATAACTATAACTTGTGCAATCACATCTGCCAAAAGTCGTGGGTTCCTCATATCGCTCCTCAATTTGGCGCAACCTATTTGAAAGGAACGGACTCTCGAAAACAGTGGCCATATTTCCAAGCCTCGAGCCATACGAACTGCCCCGGTTTCAGGGTTTCAGGCACCGCTTTGCGGTTTGCCCTCAACACGAGAATTTCATAAATTGACACTCAACATCACCACAGACAGACCCACAATGCTTATTCCCGTGCATTATCGAGAACACCCGCCCTCTGCAACTCACGATTTACTACTATGGGATTTCTCTTGAATCTTCAGATTTCCGATGAGCACTGACAAACGATATATACACTATACATTAACTACGTGCGATCAGGACAGATCCAACAGGTAACCTGCTGCTATTTTCACACCACTCAGCTGTTAAGTCGTTTGCTGGCGTATCAAATTGTAATATTATTTTGTACTTTTTAACTGTTAATCAATTTGAACTTTAAATTTTTGGTTATTTTTGTTGCAGCTGAACTGCTCTCGCTGAACTATATCACATGTGCAGGCTGATGTGCGCGTCATAATACTAATTTACTATTCGCGCATGAAGTAACATTTTCGTTGGTTAAACAAAATTTCGACATTTATCTTTTCTTGTAATTTTTAGTGATAACCGTATTTAATTTTTGTTTTGACCACATTTTAACAGATTTAAAGGCTACTAAAACTGACTAAGAAGAAGTACAAATTCGTATATATTTGACAAAAATTGCAATGATAATTAATTTAGTGAAAATTTTGGTGTTTCTCTTTGTGCCCTTTGTGCGCAGAACCACTGTACAAAACAGTAGTATTCAGCCCTATCCGACTCCCCGAACTTTTGTACAGCAGTTGTTGTCGCTTACAAGTTCCACATGACGGGTGAACTCATCCGGCAGCCACCAGATAGCACGTCATTCGTCCTGCTCCAGAAAAACATTGAGTCTAATGATACAAAACTCTTAAAATAAAAAAATTGCGGTTTTTAATGTATTATTCTGGCTTTTGCTGATAATAATGAGATTTTGTGCGTTTCCTTGAATTTTTTGATACATAGAATATGAGTCGTTACAAGGGCAGGTCGTGTAATTCGGGATACAACTCCGGCAAAGAAAAGCGGACCCTTCTTTTAGTTCCTTCAGGTTCAAATCGTCTTCTCGAATGGGAAAAAGCAATTCCTCGACAGGATTACAGTTTATAAAGTGGTCAATATGTCTGTGAGCTACATTTTTTACCTGAACAAATTATTAGAACAAACGAGAAGTGAAGGATCCCGATGGTAAGGTTATGTCCTCATTATGTATGTGTTTTAGAAGTTTTATACTTCACATATTATTAAAGAATAATTTAAATAGAAGTCATACTAAGAATTAAAAAAAAATTGTATCACAGATAAGTTAACGAAATTTCAGTGTTTTGTCTGCATACAAAAGAAATATGAGACTTTATTATTGTAAATAATATTTTATATAAATTTGAGAAGAATTATTTATAAAGTAGGGAAGTAGGTACGTTTTGGGCTTTATTTTTTAAAAACCTAAATTTTTTTGAATCCTCAACCACTTTTGATCTCATTGAGATATTTATCGTTTTTTTTTATTTTGATAGCCTTTATTGTTTTATTTTGAAACCCACCGAAAGATATAAAAAGCTTCAAAATTAATAAAATGGCGGAGGTTTTTCTAAAAATAATAAGATTTGCTTTTAAAAAACCCAAAATTATATATGTATTCCAATTTCTTTTCAAAATTTTAGTTTCACAATAAAGATATCTTGTGAGTATTATGCGGACTAAATAACTTTTGTCGTCAGGTGAAGTTTTTTTCATATCACATTTTCTCACTTTTCTTGTAAACACCGACAAATGAGGAAAAATTTTGGAATACTTCTAAGCAAGTCTAAAAACTTTCTATTAAAATGACCCTGGAAAATTAAAAATTAAATTTGTAGGAAAAAAATCATTCTTTCGGTTTCAATAATGGTTTAGGCCGCATAAAGCTGATAGAATGACTTTCTTATATTAACATAAACTATTTGAAAATATTGGGATGAGTAAAAAGGTGGGATTTTCTAGAAACTATAGTTTTATTTTCTTAAAGTTTGATGAGAAAATTTAAGATTTTCTGGAAAACACCACCTTTTCATTCTTCCTAATATTTAAACAAAGTTTCTGTTAATAGAAGAAAGACATATCAGCTTTGGGCGGGTTAAACCATTTTTTAGGCCGGGAGAATTATTTTTTTTAATAAAAAATTCATTGCTGAATTATTCTCGCAAACGATGCAAAATATCGCAAAAGGTCAAGAAGTCATTTTTATAGGAATTTTAGGGGTGAAAAGATCTGAAAAAAATTTCATATCTTTCGTTTACAAAAAGAATTGGAAGATCTGATTATATAAAAAAAATATTCTCCTGGCGACAAAACCGCTATTTTATTAATTTTGAAGATTTTTTTATAGTTTTTAAGTTCTGTAAAGTAATAATGAATATCTGCATGCCTTAAAGGTGTTATTTATCTAGTATTTACATTGATATGTACATGACACTAAAAATCTGAATGTATGATGGTACTGAATTTATAAATTTTTTATACTGAATTTATGTATTTTGCTTATATTTATTTATTCGTTTAATTCACCCCCCCCCCCCACAGACATCTTTTACACGTGTGTTTTGTTAAAAAATGTATTTTAAATGTATTTTATTAAAAATGTATTTTGATTGTCTTGTGATATTTAGGCAAACAAATTTCTCGTTCTTAAAAAATGAATTAGTAACATTCAAAATGGTTTAATTCCTAATTTATAATACTGAAGAAAATATTAAGATAACTATTAAATTCGCGAATTTCTTCATTCAACTTTCTAAAATATCTATATATCATAATTTTGTTTTGTTACATTTTTTATTATAATATTTCGTTTTCTCTTAGGATTTTTATTTTTTCACGTACTTATTTACACATTTTTATTGCATATTGTTAATAATAACCACGTGTAAAGTTATAATGTTAATAATGTTATATTGAAATTCCATTAGAATAAATTTATATATAATAAATATAAATTGTTAAACGCGTTTAAATGTTACTTGTAATATGTGAAATTTTGAAAATCTAGCGATATATAGCACTTTTAAAATAATCTTTTTCCAATAATCCTTTTACACTTCAATGACTTTTATATTTTTTAAATATCAATTACCCATCAAAAAATTGTCGGTCTTAATTTTGTAACCTGAAACTATCTGGAATGTTTTTATTTAATATTAATTATTGAGTTTTCCATAAGACCAATGCTTTTCTAGAGGAGGACGATTGAGACGCCGCCCGGCGGATTAGTTCACCCGGGAAGTGGAACTTGTAAGCGACAACTACTTTTCTCAGTAGTCGGATAGGGCTGGTAGTATCAGTACGCGGATATCTCTGGCATGCGCAGTGGTTATTTCTGTGTATTTTTAGGTTATGTAACGCAATGTGTAAATTTAAAAATACATATGAATCACTACTGCGCATGTCAGAGATACAAAGCCTACTATTAGGGCCGGTTCCATCAACCTCAGTTAAATCATTGGTTAACTGACAGCGGGGTTAAATGTAATGTCATATTTAAGCGTCGATTATCCTGTCGCGCGTTCCATCACGTTTTTGGAGGTCCCGGTTATCTGACCAGATGGTCGTTTCGAAATAATTCCTATTTTACTTTTAACCATTCGCGTGATTGGCTACTTGTCGCTCGAGTGAAAAGCAAAGAAATATGGCCGTGCGCGCCAAATCCAAACAAGGTTCACTCCACGCTCGTGTCCACGCTAACCTAAAAAAAGTGAATTTGTATTTGTTTTTTGTTCCTGTGATATTTCTGTTTTATTCGTGTTATCTGTGATAAGATGGAAGAAAATAAAGTGATATCGCCTAATTTTCTTCCTAATGCTCCTTCGATTTGATACAGCAAAACATTTACACAAGCTTTTCTTTAGCGAAATCTCGTTTGAAAATCAACGTCGTCGAAATCATCAAAGAAATTCACCTTTTCTTTGAAAATTTGCGGTCTTCTGCGGATAAATTCAAAAATGTCTTCTACCACTTCGTCATTAAACCTCAGAACTTATTCCAAAAACTTTATATTTCGCAACGACATTGCACTTTTTGGGTTAAAGGAGATTAAATCGCCCAAACCGACCAATCTTGACCGGTTAGA
>NC_046660.1:114568680-114575839 GCF_010883055.1 Belonocnema kinseyi | reverse complement strand
TAAATTAAAGGATTTTTTATTGCAGATTATCAAAACCAAGAACTCTTCAATTTTAAAATAATGACAATTGAACGATATGTAGTGTGCAAGAGTTACAATCGAGAACTACTTGATCTTGAACATATTCAAAATGAAATCCTTATATTTTAATGATTTTAAACATGAGTCAAAGTTATCAATTCTGAGAATTCCAAACTTAAGAAATTTCAAATAAAAATTGTGAAAATTATAGAATTTTTAATTGTAAAACTAAAATCTTACCTAATTTGTAATTTTAAATTCTCAAAATAAAAACACCCTTTAATTTAAAAGACTGACAATTTAAATTTCGAAAAATTACAAATGAAATCTCTTGAAATTTGAAGATTCATAAATCAAAATTGTTAACTTTTGATGGTTTCGGAAATCAAATGTCAAGTTTTTAATTCTAACTGTTATAAAAGAAGAAAATTTGATATTAAATCATCAAAATTTAAGAATTTTTAATTGAGAGTTTAAAAAATTAAGAATTCATAAATTTGAATAGATTTATGACTCAATGGTCTACTCTCTAAATATGAATCAGTGAAATTTCACAGATTGTGAGTGAAATTTCACTGATACAAATAGCCTCTCTACTGGAATTGTTTAAACTCATAAATCGCCTATATTTAAACATTTTTGTATGAAAGCTTTGAAGTTTGAAAGCTTCTATTAAACATTTGAACTAACGTCACAGTAGCTTCAATCCGCTCTTCATTCACAAGTATTGAAAATTTTTAATAAAACCAACACAAAATCTTTCAGCAACTTAGGTAAATTATTTTTTAATCTTTACTTAAAGTTTGTACAAGATAAAGGAGAACGATAAGAACGAAGAAAAAGATTTTGGCGACAATCGTTTCTCTCTCTTTTTTTTTAAATGAATTTTCATTCAAAATTCTTCAAATTTTTCCTCCTTTTTAAAACTTTTATGACAGCTTCAATTTGCAGGTAAATTTGATTCACTTTCTCAATTAAAAATAAAATTGAAATTGGAAATTAAATGTATTGAAAATTCGAGTAAAAAGGTTCAGACCCCCCGGCCTGAACGACGACGAAAATTAATTTACCGTGACCGTAACCCTTCGCTCGATTCCTGGTAAACGAAGAAAAAAATGACAGAAAAAATTGGTGGCAGCCATGCACTTGTCGTGGCAGCCAACACCTGCTTGAAGTGGCGAGCCCTGATATACATGATCAGAAGAATTAATAAATGAGAAAATGGATATAATATTATTCAATATAATGTATATATTTAATTAAATTGCACCGAACGTCATTTATACATTTATGCATTTCAATAATTTATTTATTGCTTAATATTGAAAGCTTTTTTCTCGCTGCATACGGCCCCTAATAATTTTATTTAAAAATTTAAATTTAAAGGAGATTTTGAATTAAATTGTTAATTATATTATTGCAAACCTCATTTCTGAAATAAATAGTCTATAAGCTATTAAACTCTATAAACAAACGTACTGTACTCATGACGCACAATTGGAGGAAATGCACTTTTGTTAGTCAGAAATGTTCAGAGCCTTCAATTTTTTGCGATTTTGAATTTTTTGGTTTTAAATTAAAGAATATTAAATTCTATAGATCTTGAATTTACGAACTTTTCTCTCTTTTTTTATTAATAATTTTTCCACTCAAAGCATGGAAAAACTAAACTCTTTTATATAACAATTTTTTACGCTTTAATGACTGATCAGGAAAACTTTATATTGTCTGAAATGAATGTTTAGGGACTCATAGAATACAAATAATGTATTTATCAATCCATTTATTTGTTATAAACCAATTTTATGAACAAATTGATATATAATCTTATTACAGACAAAACATTTTTTTTGCTAAAAATGCTTCACATTAATGTAGGAATGACATTTAATAACAAAAATACTTGGAAAGTTTATAATAACCACTGTGATAAACAATTTCTGTGGAAAAATATTAGAATTTGAGATTTTCCAAATTATAATTTCCTTCAATGTCCAGAACGACTTCAGGTAATCCTTAAAATAATAAATATTTAATAATATTTTATAAAATATAACAGTTAAAATTTTTGTAAACAAGTTACATAAAGAAGTTCAAAATTTTGGTCTTTTCGCATAGAAATTTTTTTCTGCACTGAAAATGTTTTAAACTGTTGGACGAATGACTGCTAATCACAAAAATATTTGAGAAGTTAACAACAATCATTGTTATAAATAATTTTTGTGACAAAATATTCAAAGGTAAGGTTTTAACAAAATTGTTATTTTCTTTAGTTGTTACAATGGCTCCGGACATTTCTAAAAAATGTATCTTTGATAAAATTTAGTAGAATATAACAACTTACATGTTTAAAAACAATTTACATAAACAATTTCTAAATGTTGGCAGTTTCACTCGGAAAAAGTCGGGGTTTCAATCTTAATAGATTGAAAATGAATCATAACACTGCATGCTAATATTCACTCGATACAAAATCTTTTGACAATAACCCACCGACTTGGCCATCAAAGAAAATTTAAATTCGATAAAACCTTAATTTTAAATATTTTGTCACAAGAATTGTTAATAACAGTGGTCATTGTTAACTTTTCTAATATGTCGGTGACTAGCAGTCATTCGTCCAATAACTTAATTATCATAAACTCTTAAATTATTTCTGTTATTAAATGTCATTCGTATAATAATGTAAAGCATTTTCAGTAAAAACAAAATTTTTTTTATTGATAATAAGACTATTTATATATATGATATTCGATTCAATTTAAATAAATATATACATTATATTAAATAATATTAAATCCATTTTCTCATTTATCAGACTTATCATTGACTTTTTACCAAGTAATTCCCTCTAAACATTTTAATTAAAATTACCATTACTTTTTAAAAATATTTCCTTCAAAACTCAAAATTGTTAAGATTTTAAAGGTACAAAGATTCTTCACTTGGCAACTAAAGTTGTAGTCTTATATATTTTTATTATTATTATATTTATATTGGATATAAGTGATATCTTTTTTATTACTTCTTCTAATCATGTATATGTTTTAAATAATTTTCTCATTGAGAAATTAAATATTGTTAATTTTTTCATTAGATCCGTTAATAGTTTTAACAATAAATCATTTTATTAATTAGAACAAATAATCAAATAAATAATATCAGTAAAATAATTTATAGAAATATGAAGTTCGAACTACTTTCTGAATGTATTTTAAAATTAAATTTTATTCATATTAAACTACATATTTTTATGACTTTCTGTTTTTATATAATTAGTAATAGTTACTCTTATTTTTTCATACATATATTTTTTGTTTATTCGCAAAGAGCATCAAGTTTTTAATTATTTTTGCTTTTTGTTAATGCAATTCAATGAAAAAGTCAGATCTACTTTTTGTGGCGCCATCTGTTGGATTAGTTTGACCGACATTTCCCCTCCGGATCGTAAGAAAACTACTACTCTATGCACATACACGGTCGTGGCAGGGGGCTGGTATGAACGGTCTCGGGCAGCTGTCTGCCTGCACCGGGCAGGCAGGCAGAGGTGGGACAATACCCTAAGTATATCTATTATGAATGGTGGTCTACCATTACGCTGCATGGTGCCAAAAAATAGAACTAGAAAAAGTAGGTACAATCAGAGATGAGTTGGGAGATTGCTCATGTGATGTAATAAGAGACTCCGTCAAAATCCGACTGCTAAAATCGCCCTCTTGGTTTGTGGGTTAACTCCTCGGAGTTACTTCGCAGTTTTCGGCATTTTTCAGACGTTCCGCGTCGATAATTGCTTAAGTTAGAGAATTTTAAAAATGAGTTACCACCGCAGTTACAATTACAGGAGTTACCATAAATGTAAATTATGTACTTAATATTTATTTACCACTCGAATATTAAGCGTTTATTATATAATTATTCTAATGATTCACAATCATTAGTGAGTAGTTATATAATGAAAACTAATTATTAATTTTTTAAATTAAAATTTTAAATATTATATCGTTACATAGCTATTTACATGTTATAAATCATAAATTAAGACTTATAATTTCATTACATTACCGGAAAAAGTTTTATGTTCACCTATTTTTTAATGACTGATAAGTTTTATTTATTTTAATTATGACAGAGCTAAACATTTTTCCCTTTAAAATGTTGAATGCTATCAAAATTCAAAATTCTGTATAAAATCAAGTGAAGGATAAAGCCAATTTATCCATTTTAGATTTTATAAAGAATTTTGAGATTTCTTTAGAAACAAAAAAATAGTATATTGTCAATTATAATAACTTAAAATTTTCTGTAAAACGCTAAAATTATGTAACTATTATAACATGTTTATCAGTTACAGATTGTATTAATTAATATACAGTTTGTAGCTAAAATTCATATATAGAAGAGAGTACCCAAATATGAGATACCAACTCTCTTTGGCGTGATTGTCGGAATTCTATGTACTGAATTTAAAAGTAATATAGGTCATTTTAAAGGAAATTTAGTTTGTCACAAGAAAAATGTAAAAAAGTGCTTTTTCCAAACTCGTCAAACTATTCTCATAATATGAGATACCCCAGGAAATAGCTAACAAAATGAAAAATAAAGTATTATTTTTAATGAAAAACTTTATTCTATGTTTACGAAGTATAAATTTACTGCTGTTTAGGTATATTTATTTTTTGCAGTAGTCACAAACAATTTTGTAACCAATTTCCCCCGCGCAGCCAGTGTTATAAAAACCACAGGTATCTCATATTATGAGAACCACACCATGCAACTATGCACTTACTATGTCTGATCTGTACAATGAGAAACTTCAACATTATAAATATTTTCCTACTTAGTTATTCAATCTCCATCACTCCAGACAAACTTTACTGCTAAATACAAATTTAATGAATATTAAATAGGGTTTAAAGAATTCCCTTCCAAGAACTCGAACACCATCGATTTCACAAAAAGTTCGCCTATAATCTTTAGAAGCCCAATGAAAAATGGACTATACCACGAAATTACTCTTTTTTCAATGGCTACAAGTTAGTGATAGAACCAACTAGACTGTGGGCTCACAACGTAAATGGGAGAGTAATACGTATAAGGCCAATTTTCACATGAGATGTTCGTCTGATGATGAGGAACGTAAAAATGGGTGCCTGGTAGGTGTGAGTGGATGCGTTCACCTGTGGCAACCTGTCAAAGGTGCGAATTTTTGGCAGTTAACTTACGTGACTCGGATAAGGTTGAAAATTGGTATGCATGTAGGGGCTGACATTAGAAATAGCACCTGCGCATTACCAGGCACTTACCTGGATGCAAAAGTGTTGCCAGGCGGCTTCGAAGTCGCCGGACATTCAGGTGAAATTTCTTGAAATTGATTTTACAAGAAAAAGTTTGAAACAAAAGTTGGTGCACTCCCAGAGGTGCATATTTTCATTGGTATATAATTTTTTGTTAAAATTGATATATTTAGAGAAAACATCGATTAAATAAATACCATATCAATAAAAAGCCCTTTTTATTGACAAGTGATTTTTTCGAAAATTATTAAGAGACAAAAGGTACTCTATTACAGGTATACTCCAAAATGAATAAGAAGTATTTGTTCAAAATGTTACTATTTACCATGTTATTCGCATTTTTCCTTCTTTTTCCCATTTTTTCAATCACCTGCTGCATTACAAATTCTTCGTGCTGCATTTTTAATGCAGTTCTATAGCATTAAAAATGCAATCGTAATGCCTACGCCAATGACTCACGCTGGGTCTGGGAAACTTGACATTCGTCACGGTAATAAAGATCGAACGTATCTCCGCGACAAAACATAAACTTTAACAATAATAAATAATGGGTACGTCGAGCAGGTAAACCGCGATCAAATGAAAATAGCTCTGCTAAATATTTGGAAAAATTGGAGTTAATTTAAAAGATATTTAGAACTTTTACTCATAAATATCTTTTAAAATTATATACATTTTTGTAACATTTAAAAAAATGTTGCTAACTTACGTCAAGTGCCTTACTATCTAGCAATGTGTTTTTTGTTTGAAAATTTTTCAAATGTTTTGAAATATTTTTTAATTTTCTCTTAGATTTCATTACTTAAATTTAAAAATTGGTTCAAATTTTTCCATGTTTATATTTTGAAATAAGATATAAGAGACAAGACGCTTGTTTGAAAATAGTTATATTTAATAGAAAAATAAAAAATTTTCTATTCATATTTGGAAGAGATAATTTAGCACGAAAGTTAAACAAGAATTATTCAAGTTTTCAAGGCGACCTCAAAGTCAAATCAGAAACTAGTTCAAAAATGTCAAAATTGGAAAATGTTAAGCAATTTTAAACTTTTTAATTTCAACTAGTTCATTTAAAATAAGGGCCACATTTTGACGCGTGCAAGCCGTGCGGTTGCACAGAGCGCCATAGTTGAGAGGGAGGGAGCATGCGATTTTACTCCCTGCCTTCGTCGACTTGTGTTTTCAGGTTTCTGGAAAGGTGACAACTCGGTACCTGTTTGTCCAAGTCTATTCTCAAGATCAGCAATCGCTTTTTCACTTATCCATTCAAAGACCTGAACTAAAATTGATGATCATTTCTTACGATACTTTGTAAATTTATAATAATTTTTAATCATTTAAACAATTTTCATAAACATATTGAGTGGTTAGTTATTTTTCAATTAATAAACACAATTTGTTTACGAAGTTAACTGTGATTGTCTTTGCGATGACTAGTTTAAAAAAATTAACGAACCCAGTTGAATATTTCTTCAATTCAGTTGAAAATTCATCTCGTTGATTAAAAATTTGAGTATTTTGTTGAAAATTATTTTTTTAACTGAAAATGCAACTATTTCATTTTTGGTTTAAAATGTATATTTTTCATTTGAAATGAGGCTATTCGTATAAAAATTGTCCCTTCTGTGTTGAACATTCCTGTATTTTGTTGAAAATTCGTCTTCTTTGTACTCTCTAAATCCGAATCAGTATATGTCTAATACAAATCAACGTATATACACTGCTAAAACAGTGAAATGTAGCTGCTGATCAGTGAAATTTCAATGAATAACAGCTAAATTTCGCTGCTTTTCCAGCGAATATACGCTTCAAGTCCTTTATTTTATTATTTCTGTAAACCATAA
>NC_046660.1:114567446-114568580 GCF_010883055.1 Belonocnema kinseyi | reverse complement strand
GGGGGCCTTGGAGAGAACCGGTAATCTGTTACGTAAATTAAGTACGGCTCTGCAATATAAGAAACGCCGATTTTTCTTTTTCTCATATTCTCTAATAGTTTCTGCTTATACAATGAAAGGATCCTATCATTTGTAGGTGGACCAAATGATTTTGGAGGCCGATAGAATTTTCTTCAAGGATCGAAATATTTTAGTATTATACCATTCGCAATTAAGCCATTATTTGACTTTCGTGGTGTAGCCGTGACTCACTGAGCGTGGAAGGGAGTAATGTGAGGGAAGGGGCGTAGATCTTTAAGAGTTAAGATTATTATTATTATTATTATTATTATTATTATTATTATTATTATTATTATTACACCATTAAGCCATTTCCTTTTCGGGGTAGGCGTGACTCACTCGGTAGGGGAAAGGAGTAGTGTGTGGAAGGGATAGAGATTTTTCAGATTGATCCAGAATTCTCGTGCTATTTAAGTAAATAACACGTTTGTTCCGCAACACTGCTCCGACCCAGGTTGCTTATCAATCTCTCTAGCAATCACCCCAAGCGAAGAACCTCACGAAGTCGTTATGTGAGATTCCCCACTTGGATCCATTAGTGGCCAAGGTGTTTTGTTTCAGGCGTCATTTACTCTACTGACATTCTTTTTATTAACTATTTGCCGGCATACTTTCCTGTCCTGGCATACTTCTCTAGCTTCTTTTATGTCCATGCATTTTTTCATGCAGGCTCTCGTGTTTCTGTGACTTCTTATGTCTCTGCTAACTAGGGTCTCATTCACACATTTTAACCATTCTTTCCGCGGTCTACCTCTGGGCAAGCTGCCATTTACTTTACCTTGATACACTTGTTTCGTTAGTCGTTCATTTGGCATTCTCTCAACATATCCGAACCATCTTAACCGATTTCTTTCCCATGTGTCTACTAGCGTCTCTTCTGCACCACATTCTTTTAGAATTATCTCGTTACTTACTTTGTCCATGAGGGTTTTCCCGCATATTATGCGCATGAATCTCATGTCAATTGCGTTCATTTTACTCTTATCTTTTTCTTGATAAGTCCATGTCTCGCTACCATATAGTACAGTCGGTACAAATATAGAATTATGTATTGCCATTTTAGCTTTATTTGAT
>NC_046660.1:114561037-114567346 GCF_010883055.1 Belonocnema kinseyi | reverse complement strand
ATCATTGGAATCGGAAAAATTCGCAGATGCTGATAATGCTATTTTCAAATCGCTAGTTAAAAAATTAAAAGTTTTAAAATTTCCTTACTTTGACATGCCTGTTGACAAAAGACCCTTTCTGGAGTAAGTTCACTCACACTAAGGTACATAAATAGACCGGAAACAAGTAGAAAAAATTAAGTCGAGTGGAACCTGACCATACCTGAAAATTGAGCAAAAAGTTTGCCGACCACTGTCCTAGAGACTTCCCGCCTATATTTCTACTTTTTACAACCTCAGGCCTGACTGTTTCAAAGAATAGTTTCCCGAAAGATGAATGGGCTAGCTGCATTACAGATTAGATCCCAAATATTTTCTACGCCACAGGCGTAAACTTGTCAAATCTTACAAGGGGTCGTCCCATCGTGCTCCAGATGCGCTAGCGACTATTTACTTGCAAAATACGGATGTGTTTTACGCCTTTGGCATATTACAAATTCAGGATGGTTTATAGTTATAGAGTCCAATGCCGTTTTCGAAGAACTAGCTTTTTTAAGAGTCTTAAGAGTCCATTCACATTTAACAAACAAAAATAAACGTTTATAACAAAAAACGAATAGGTAATATAAACTTTAAAATTACTCAATTTTATTATTTATTTGTCATGAAAATTATTTCGCTCTATTACAAATCTCGGAAATTATTGACTAGAAACTGGCAACGAGACTCTCTTAATTATTTTTTATAGTACAAAGAGTTACTATTTCATTTAAAAGTAGCTAATGCCAATTTCTTAATGAAGTTTGACATTCTTGATGTAATAATTACCACATTATTTTATTAAAAATGGTTAATGATCTAGCAGGTCAAAGTCTGTCCATTCAAAAATGTGCACTAACTTCTTTAAGTCCAATTGATTTTGACTTAAATTGGCATTATTAAAAGCTGACATTATTAAAACTTCAAATGACATTATTAAAAGAACGGTTAAATGCCACAGAAATCGGAACAATTTTATAGGTTTCGCAAAGATTTCGCATAGATTTAACAGATTTTATAAAGTCTTCTATTATTCGACAATTAAGATTTCAAAGATTTCGGGTCGATTTAAGAGACTGCATAAAGACTTCAATCATTTTAAAAAGATTTCATGAAGGTTTTATTAATTTAACAAATATCACCGAATATTTCAAAAGTATTTCAAATAATTTGCGAAGACTTTTAAACAATTCATAAAAATGTCAATGAATTCCCAAACATTTCAAAGATTTCAAAGATTACGCCGAGATTTCAGATAGATTTGAAAGATTTCAGATACCTTTCAAATATTTCACAATGATTTTTAGAGAACTTACCAGTATTTCACAAAGAATTAAATGATTTCCCAAAGAGTTCAAATATTTCAGAAAGATTTCAAAGATTGAACCAAAGATTTCAATAATTGCCTAATGATTTTGCAAAGATTCACAGAAAAACGCTGGTGTTAAATTTGTTGCAGCTCAAATTTCATTGGGCTCCCAATGATCATTTGAGAGAGTTTTCAAGTCTCAAATGTATTCCTCTGAACGTAGGTGCCCATGTGGGCAACTAGGGGAAAGTATCATTTGGACACTGAATTTTGACTCATGCAGAGTTGTGGAGTTCTGAACCGCGCTGTCAGCCACCTGAATACCTGTCAAAGCAACTATTCGCTTTGCAATATTAGCCTAAATAATTGTTAATAAGGAAACCAATTGAAACAAATTTACCTAATTTCTAAACTTCTTTCATTTAATAGGGCGTACCAGTCACTTAGAATAAAATTATAACTTCCTAATGCAACTTCCAAAAGTTAGGTTAGTCATGCCCGTCGACATTTAAACTAAAGCCGGGATGTATAGAAAAAGTCATGACCGTCTACATATACAAAAAGGTATTTTCACTCCAATCACTAGCTCACCTCACTTCGTTGAATACTGAGGGAATACAATTGACCAAATGCATGGGAAATGGTTATTTTTTGCTCTATTTTTCTAATATCTTCGTAGAAAGTAATTTTTCTGTATAAGTGAAATTGAAAAATATTTTTTTTTAGGGACTACTTAATGCAATAATAAACTGATAATAATTTTCATTCATGCGTGCGTTAGGGCTGAGCGCTGGTTGTCTACCCTTTGAAGCGCGATTCAAAATTACATTGAAAAACAATTCTGGTAATTTAAATAAATAATTATTAAAATATACACACGAATGTATACAAATTGTGTAACTTTTGATTTCAGACAAGAAAAAAATTGATAACACATATATAGTTGATGAATAACAGTTTATTTTCATTGAATTTGAAAGACTGACTAATATTTCTCAAAATATTTGTTAATAGATACATTTTTTTAAATACCATATGATATTTCAGCAGCTTGATATATAGAAGCTAATTGCAGAATATAATAGTGATAATATTTGAATAATTCTAAAACAAAATTTCAGATTGTTCTTTTCGATTGAGACTTGACAAAACGACTCTTGAAATAAAAAAAAAAAGAAAGCATAACTACAGTGCAGTCGTGATAATTTATGTATTTATAGGTTATATAATTATATGAATTCCCAGAAAAATACATACAAAATATTAAAAACTTATAAATAATTATTTTCAATCACTTTTCCAAGAAATTTCTTTTTAAATTGAATATTTTGCAAAATATAATTTGGTCTTTGGAATTCACTAAAAATAAATGGTTATTAATATAATATATGTGTTGTATTTTTTTTGCCTGAAATCAAAGTTACACAACTTGTATATATCCTTGTGGATATTTTAATAATTATTTAATTAAGTTACAAGAATTGTTTTTTAATGTAATTTTGAATCGTGCGCCAAGTACGGCCAATGAGCGGTCAGCCCTAACGCAAGCCTTAAGTATAATCTGATAAATTTAAATTATTTAATTTCAAAAGTTTTGAATTGAAAATTGAAATGAAGAATTCTAAATGTTTGTATTTGGGTATTATCAGATTTTTGAGGCCATTAATTTAAGCCTAATCAAGTTAGAAGGCTTACAGTTGTCAATTTTACGATATTAAACCCTTATGTTAAAAACCAAATTGAATTTCAATGTTAAATGTTAAATTTTTAATTTTACACTTTCAAACCTTTTTGTTTAATTTGAGTCATCGAGAAAAAAATATTACATTTTTGTAGACACGACTTTTTTTTGCGTAAAAAAATTAATTTAGGAAATACCCCGCGCGCCAAGGCGAACGATCCGTCGAGAAGGAAAAATGTGTTAAGCGAAATCTGCTGTTTGCGTGAAGAAACTCACTATCTTCGTTTTGACGTGAGTCTTTTTTACGTATACGCTGCAACGCGAAAATGACCCTTACGTCAACCTTTAGAGAGTAACTTTTTTCTCCAATACGGCAGAAATAATCACGGCTTACCACAATGAAAAAAATTATTTGACAATAAAATTTCTTCACATATTTATTACATGAAAACATTTGTTTTTGTTTACAAGATTTAAGAAGTAAGAAAAAATCTTGATTGGATTATATTGATTTTTGAAGAACAAGAAGCTTTAAGCATTATAACGTTAGGCGTAAATAATTTTAACATATCTTCCTTTTTAATTTAATAAACTCAATATTAAAATGGAAGTTTTAATATTGTCAGAAATAAATATTCACTTTAACTTCAAGTACCCAGATGACAGTTTTGACTTGTCATGTTCATTGTAATTTTTACATTATGTATAATTGTCTACTGTGTTATGAATTGCAGTTAGAAGAAAGTTGTGAATAATACAATAGAGCGGAATTAAACTTCAGTTTTCAGTCAAGATCTTTGAAAAGGAGTATACAAATATTGAAAAAATAAGTCTGACAAAAAAGTGCCAGATCATGTATTTTTTGGTTCGATTCATAATTTTATTCAAATATGAAATTCCTTCCTAATTTCTTTTTAATTATGCAATAAATAAACATTGTTAATATGTTTTTCAAATAAAAAAGTGGGGTTTTTTGCATGATTGTTGTTATTTTTCTTTAAAAAACCTGTTTTGTTAATGAGGTAATTAATTTATAATGCATAAGCCTTTAAAATTTTATAAAAGAAACTGAAAGTTAATCCAATATTTAAATTATTAGAAAATAAATTTATTTATGAACATAATTAAAAAAGCAAGTTTTTTATTAAAGGAAAGAATTTAAAATAATTATTTCAGCAAAATCAAAAATTTTTAATGGAATTAAATATGCAAACAGTTAAACAAGTAAATGCAAACAAAAGCTTAATCGACCAGCTGGAAAATATAGTTTTCTATACATGACCGGTGGAGAACATTTTAAAGTTTCAACTTATTTTTCTCAATTAATACAAAATAAATTAATAAAGGAAATAATTAAAGAAGACTAAATAAAAAACTAAGGAAACTTATATATTTATTAAAAATAAAATAAAATAAAAACAGCGTCAAATTCTTTTAAAAAATATAGACTATTGAAGTACATAATACTTCTGTGAATTTATAGCATTGGTTTATATTATTTTTCACGGTTGCGTTTTAAAAAATGTAATTAGCTCATGTATTAAAACAACAAAAAGACGAAAACTATGGCAATTTTTATGTCAAGTTTTAGTATTAAATGATAATAAAAAAAATTAGGCAAACTTTTTTTGTAAGATTGAGTTACTTCTTGTTTCAATCTGAAAAAATGGTTCATATTTATAACATGGCCTTAGCTAAACCGTAGAAGCAAGCCGTAATTTCCTTTGACTTTCGAAAATGCTTCTTACACTTTACAGCTGTTAAAAAACTCATATACCACTTAATTCACTAATATTTAAAAAATGCAACATTTCAGAAGACATTTGTCTAGGTCTATTAGGAAATTTAGGAAAAAAAATTTTTTATAAGTTTTTATAAGGAAACTTCTTTTCAGAATTTTCATTTCTTCAACCAGAAAAAAATAGTAATGACATATTCAACCACAATTCTGGTTCATTGAACCAGACAGCTTTTTTAGTTTATTTAAATTTAAATAAAACTTAACTGTATCTTCAAATTCACTTTTCTGCTAATTTCCAAAAAAAATATAACTTAAATAAAAAATAAACTTTTTAATTCAAATTTGTTATTACTATTTTATACGAACATCTTTGCTACACTTATGGGCACAATTTTGATTTCAAAAAGTCTTTAGAGTTTTTGAATTCCTTCAAGACCTTTTCTACTCAATTAAAATTACTTTTCCATTTACTTATAAAGTAAAATTAGATTATTACCATTTTGGATTTCAAATGCACTATAATTTGGCGCGACCAAATATAAAGCTGCCTGTCGCGCCTCTGCAAACATGTGGCGGAACCAATCTTTACATGTCGCGCCTCTAGAAGTATGTGGCCGAACTAAAAGCAATATATATATATATATGCAGGACCACAAACTTACCCGCCGCGCTAACTACCGGTATGTTGTGCAACTAATCTCATGCCGTATCTAGGACCTACTAGGCAGTCTGATAAGTACCTGAAAATTCTAAGAGATGGCATTAGTATTCACTAATGTGAACCATTTTCGTCGAGCTTGATCCTTCAAATGACGCCTGTCAAAACTTCAGCCATTTATGTTTACGCATTTACAAGTTACCGCACTGAGAAGCGACTAACCTCCGAGTTTCTTTTAATATGGAAAAATCTGAGTTTCAAGTTTCGATCAAACATTACTATCTTCGCAAGAAAACGATATCCGAGACCAAGGCCAAGCTGGATAAGTATTACCTGGACTCTGCACCGTCGATTGGAACGATTCATAAGTGGTTTACCGAGTTTCGTTGTGGCCGTACGAGCAATATCGTTCATTCAGTTTTGGGCATGAAGAAGCTCTGCGCGCGATGGGTGCCGCGTTTGCTCACAGTGGACCAAAAACGAATTCGTGTGACATCTTCCCAGCAGAATTTGGCATTATTTTCGCGTAAGCCGACCGAGTTTTTGCGCCGATTCATAACCATGGATGAAACCTGGATCCACTACTACACTCCTGAGTCAACGCAATAGGCAAAACAGTGGGTTCCACCGGGGCAAAGTGCTCCGAAGCGTCCAAAAACGCAACAATGGGTCGGAAAGGTTATGGCCTCGGTATTTCGGGATGCACATGGCATAATATTCGTGGACTATCTTGAAAAAGGTAAAACCATAACCTGAGCATACTATTCATCATTATTGGACCGATTGAAAATTGAAATGGGCGAAAAACGACCGCATTTGAAGAAGAAAAAACCGCTTTATCATCACGACAATGCGCCTGTTCATTCATGCTTAGTTGCACAAGCAAAATTGCATGAAATCGG
>NC_046660.1:114559629-114560937 GCF_010883055.1 Belonocnema kinseyi | reverse complement strand
TGAATCACGACTTGCTAGACTGCTACGATGCGAGTGTGGCCCGTGAACGGGGTTACATGGCACGGCTGCATGCTCTGTGGTGCGAGAAACATCCTGAGCTATTGCACTTTTCGCAGCAACGCCTGCGAAACCTTGCTGAACTACTCCGTAAAAGGGGCTATGTAAGCGGAACGCCTACTCTACCACAGCTAGATCAAGCCGGCAACAAAGAAAGAGAGGCGAGACCAAGACCAACCGCGGGCAGGCATCCAATAGATGAAGAGCGATGCTTTACAACCCGGAGAAACATCAACACCAAGGTTTCTCTCAAGCCTAAAGATCTGGCTGAAATGGATGACGAGCTTCATGAACATTTTTCCGATGAATCCGATCTCTGGGCTATCAATTATTGTGTGTATAATGCAGCGAGAGCTTTGGCCGAAGCGAACCGTAAAACAAAACCAACGGCTGATCATAAGACCAAAAGACGAATGCATCAACTTGCCGTAAGTATAGGCTGGGCAAGACAGTACGCGTCCCGCATTCAATGTGTGATTGACTACATCACATCTGGCAGGAATTTTACCGCCAAGGTTCGAAAGTTCACGCGCGAACTCCGGACCCGTTATCACACAATTAACAAGTCAAAGCTGCTGACCATCAGGCAGCATATTGTTGAGAGAATACGGATACTATCTGACGCTAAGAGAAGTCTAGAGCGGAGGGAGAGGTGGGTCAGAAAAAATCAACAGTTTCTCTCTGACCCATCTCGACTCTTCCAAGACCCTCCAGTTACAGTCGAACACCCACCCAAACCAAAGGATGTCGAAGTATTTTGGAGAGAAGTCTACGAAGTTCAGCTTAGACTGGACGAAGACTCAGAAAATATAAATAGCTTCAAGGAGTTATGTCTTGTCCACATAACACCTGATAAAGAATGCCCACCCATCACTACCGAGGAGGTGAAAAAAGTATTAAGAGGGAAGAAGAACTATTCCCCACCGGGACCAGATTGTATCAAAACCTTCTGGTGGAAGAAGTTTTCTTCAACCCATCAGCATTTGGCCCGTATTTTCACCTCATATTTGTCATATTTGTCTGAACACGCTTTATAAGATATTCACAGCTATCCTAAATGATAGGATTGTTCGGGCAATTGAACCTGTCTGGCAAGAAATGTATGAACAACGAGGCTCAAAGAAAGACGTAGCCGGATGTCGAGAGAATCTGCTCATCGATAGATGTGTCTGAAAAGATGCAGCATTCTACCAGCGTGACCTATCGATGGCCTGGATTGATTATCGGAAAGCTTTCGATTCTACATCCCAT
>NC_046660.1:114557649-114559529 GCF_010883055.1 Belonocnema kinseyi | reverse complement strand
CCGCTTGGGGGTTAATTCCTTCGGGACCACCCCTGGACAATTGTCCGCGACTGCCTATTTATTTTTGTAACCATATTCAGCAGAAACCTTTGATACAGGGACCCTCTATCCACAACCCGAGGACGCGTTCGGTGGCTTTGTCATAGGCCCTTCAGTTTGATTCTAGAGGAATCAAAACCGAACCGAAGTTGTTAGTAGTTAGTAGTTACCATTTTTATTTGTTATCAAAAGTTTAATAATAATTGATATAACTATTATTTTTCGTGGAACTTTTCCTGAATATCGATATGATGTGGAATATACGATCTATGTGGAATAATAGAAGCCTTTCCGAATTCTTTTATATTTATCCGAAACCTTTGCGAAATATTAAAAGTTGTTGTAAATTCTTCATAAAATCTTTGAGATATTATTGCAACCTTTGTAAATTCTTCGTGAAATTTTCGCGAAATAACTTTTTTAAATCTATTCAAAATGTTTAAAATTTTGGAGAATTTTGAAAACTTTGTGAAATAATAGAAGTCTTTGTAAAATAATGGAAATATCTGTGAAATCTTCTAAATATATCCTAAATCTTTCCGAAATGTTTGAAATCTTTGTAAAATCATTAGGACGTCATTGGAATTATTTGTTTAATCTTTGAAATCTATTTTAAATCATCGCGAAATATTTGTAATCATTGTGAAATCATTAAAGTCATTGGAAAATCATTGAAAATTTTGTGAAATCTTTCTAAAATCTTAGTGAATTCTTTCAAAACACAGAAAATCGCCGATCCGCCAATGTACACTGAAATCGGTGTTCAATAGAGTTGCAACAAATTTGAAGCACACAGGTTCATTCGGAGAATCTAGGGTAAAAGCATCATTTAGACATTGTTTTTTCTCATCCAGTGCAACGTGCAGTGTCGTCTGCAAACTGTAAGTCACCTGTCAAGACCATTTTGTCGGTCGTTATTTGAGTGAAACAGGTGTTAATAAGCAGGTAAGTTATAATAATAATTACCTAACTTTTTATTTCCGCTCATTTACCAGCGACTAAATAGTCTTGGAATAAAAATAGTACTTGGCGTGATGTAATATCCAAATGTTAGGTTAGTCAAAACCTACTATATGAGATTCAAACCACCAAAGCCGGGTTGTACAAACTAAGTCGTGACTGTCTGCATTGAAATTGATGCCTGGTCATTCGAACAAATTTTCACTAGATTTTCTGCGGAAGTTTAAAGGTATCTTAGATATTTAATCTTGCAGTGGCTAGTGTCATACATGAAAGATAAGGTAAATACAATTGTATAATAAAAACAGAAATTTGTTTTTCGCGATGAGTAGGGATGTAAATTTGTATGAAACTTTAGCCTGATGAAAAGTTTCATGAAACATTGGGAGTTTCGTGAAACATTACAATGTTTCAAACATAGCGGCGGGAACATTTAAACTGATAAAATAAGAGCCTATTAGGTATTTTCACTTCAATAAACAGCTAACCTCACTTCGTAGATTACTGAGGGAAAAATAAGGGACCAAATGTATGGGATTCAGTTCATTTTTGCCCTATTTTGCTAACATTTTTAATTACTATTTAATAAAATAATAATGATGATTAATTACAAATATATTACAGAAATAAATTTTTGATCTATTTTCCCCCTCAGCTTTTAACAAAGTGAAGTTAGCTGATGGTTGAAGTGAAAATACCTTATTGAGGCTTTCATATCCCAACTTTTTCCTGCCGGCTGATTTGATTTATTTTTCCGGTTTGTACTGTGGACAAAGATATTACTAGGCAGTCGGATAAGTCCCTGAAAAATGAAACACGGAGACGTTTTTTTGGCCAAAGTCGGTTTTATTTTTCAACATACTCTCCTTTTAGGTCGATAC
>NC_046660.1:114550878-114557549 GCF_010883055.1 Belonocnema kinseyi | reverse complement strand
GGAGTTGCAACGATTGTACCCGGAATATTCTGTTAAACTGATCGTCCTTATCATCGGCGCTCTTGGAGGTGCCAAGCTTTCACTTGCTAATAGCCTGAAAAGGATCCCTGCGTGTTCACAAAATGCTAAAACACTTGCGGGAAAAATGCAGAAGGCGGTTGTCCTTGTGTCACTCCATGTTCTTAGGGTGCACGAGGCTTTTGCTGAATCGTCGTATTGATTCCTTTCCAGACTGTAACCACCTATCTCACGGTTGTGAGACGTGGTTGTGGCTGAAATTTTACCGCGATTTCGCTGGAAGCGGGTGCAATTTTTCAGATTAGCACCCGCTCCCGGCGAAATCCTGCGGTTGTTCTTATGACAAATTTTTAAATTATATATATATATATATATATATAAACAATTATAATTATGTAAAATATTAATAATATTGATATTGAATTGAAGATCTTACTCTAATTATCATTATATAAACTTTTTATTTTTAAAAACACAATAATGAATTTAAAATAATTAATTTTAAAGGGTAGATTTGATACATTTTTCTTAATTTATTATTTTATTATGTATAATTGTTACCAACTCCGATCTTCTCTACCGACTTTATCAAATTGTACTCTGTTTTACCAAGTGAGTAGCAGGTAAGCCACTTTTCATTTTAGTTCCCGAAAAATAGCAAAAATGCAAACAGGGCGCGCTTTTACACCTTTAATTTTAGTTCCCGGAAGGCTCAGGCAAACAGGGCGCGCTGCGGTAAATCGGTCGAAATCAAATACACGGCATAAGCAATCTCCCACCTCATCTCTGGTACAATTTTAAACATGTATTTTAATTTTTGCATAAGGACTCTTTCACGCGATTGCATATCCGCAAGTTGCGGACGTGCGCAAGTCATACTGCTTTTCATTTAAGATCGGAAGCTTAGGCGCCGCCATGACACTTAGCGGGCATTTAAAAATTGCGATCATATTTTTGGTAAAATGTACACTATCGTACCTAATTTTAATGTAAAATTGAATGAAAATGATGGGCCAGGTGGTGAATTATTGCATAAAAAGGTGGGAAAAGATACCATTTGTCAGTTAAAAAGGTGGTTCAAATGCAGAAAACAATGTACTAGGCAGTCTGATAAGTCTGATAAGTTGTCACACGAATTCGTTTTTGGTCCACTGTGAGCAAACGCGGCACCCATCGCGCGCAGAGCTTCTTCATGCCCAAAACTGAATGCACGATATTGCCCACACGGTCCAATGATATGCCTACAGCATTAGCTACCTCTCTCAATTTCACTTTGGGATCATTCAACATCATATCATGGATTTTTTCGACATTTTCTGGTGTAGTGACCTCTTTTGGGCTCCCAGATCGTTCAGCATCAACTGTGCTCGTACGACCACAACGAAACTCGGTAAACCACTTATGAATCGTTTCAATCGACGGTTCAAAGTCCGGGTAATACTTATCCAGCTTGGCCTTGGTCTCGGATATCGTTTTCTTGCGAAGATAGTAGTGTTTGATCGAAACTTGAAACACAGATTTTTCCATATTAAAAAAAACTCGAAGGTTAGTCGTTTCTCAGTGCGGTAACTTGTAAATGCGTAAACATAAATGGCTGAAGATTTGACAGGCGCCATTTGAAGGATCAAGCTCGACGAAAATGGTTCACATTAGTGAATACTAATGCCATCTCTTAGAATTTTCAGGTACTTATCAGACTGCCTAGTAGCAAAGAGAAAAAGCAGCAACATATTGACTGGTATGTGGAATGCAGGTTATGTTTACACTGCGTATAGTCGTAAGGTTTCAACAGTGAAAAATTAGTGTTTTGCATACAAGTGAAATAATTTTGACGATAAAAAAACGTTTAAAAATGTTGATAAACCATTTTTAAAGAAATTCCGTTAAAAATCATTTGATATCTATCATTATAAGTGGGTTGTCAGTTTTGAAATTCACCTAGCTTGCAAATTACCGAAATAAATGCAAATACGATTTTTTTCGTTTGAACATTTTTCTCTGAAATTTCGTATAATAAAAGAAATATGATTACAAAATGGTGAAAAATGTTTGTAATAAATACGTGAAGCTGAAAGAAGTGAAAATATTTTTTTATTCTTGTTTTTATATAGTACTTTTTAAATCAGGGTTACTTCTTGACGGGGAAGGCAGGAATTTTTTGTAACACACGAGAAATATGTCAGTAAATTCATTCTTTGACTGGGAATTTGACCAATTTTGAGGAAAAAAATACACCTAATTACTGAAAACATTATGAATCTCGTATCATACGCTAATTTAAAATAAGCCTAATTAAGAATTCTTAGAAAGGTTTATTAGTATATAATATTAATATTATATATTAAAATATATAATATTATATCATAATTTATTCTAAAGCGTGAACTTGCAATGTGATGAATTTTAAAATGCAGGTTTGGAAGGTTTGAAAGCATTAATCATTCACAGGGTCTGAATTTAAATATTTTTGATAAAAAATGTGTTGAGTTGAACAACTGTAAATGGATGTAAATAATGTCATGACTTTTTTTTAATAAACTGCAGTTCGAGTATAAATAATCGAAAAATACTTCTTTTGGAAAGACGATTTTAATCTCATGCTCGAATTTAAAAAATGTACATGCAGATTTTAATTTTCAAAATAATTTAAAATAAATAGATTCATAATTAAACGCTTTAATTCATTGTAAATACTATTCTTTACATCATTTATGCTTGAAAAGTACTCGTCTCTGCGCGCACATAACCTCACCCACATATCACTTTTACTGCATTTGGCGCAATTTTTAATATGTCTCTTAAATGAACCCTCGGGAATGTCACCCTTTCGAAATATTAAACAGGGTTTTGGAAATATAATAAAGTAATAAGTACATTCCAAGTAGGACTTGCACAGACTGTCACTTTTGCACTTTCTAAAACAGCACTTCTTGTACGCACCAAACTTTTTTCTTTTCAATGGATTTTGTTCTGGTATATTAAACATTTCTTTTTTGGGAAGTTTTTTGACTTCCAAGTATTCTAAATAGTTTTTTTTTTGTCAATGTTCACTATTCCCACATACGTTTCAGGGAAAAATTGACCGCAACTCACATGGAAGTAATTATGGAAGAATAACGGCGATGAATTAAATACATTTTTCGATGTTTTGATGAAAAGAAACAAGCACATTCCAAATCAGCTGATATATTCATCTGAGTTCTGTATACGTCTTACAGCATGGATTTACGAAAGCGTAGCCGGCATAGCCTCTAAAGTACATACAATGTACTAGCTACGCTGTCGTAAAGAAATGCCGTAAAACTTATACAGACTATTTGTTGCAAAGGCATAATATTATTATGTTACCAATGTCAAAAACACTTACCTCCTGTGCTCAAAAATATTATTTTGTTGAAAAAGCGAAACAAAATAATAAACACCCAAACTGTCGAACACAGAACTTTTGGAATGTGCTTGTTTCTTTTCATCAAAACGCTGCAAATTTTATTTAATTCATCGCCGTTATTCTTCCATACTTATTCTTAACTGCATACATTTGCCTATCATTTAAATAACATTAAATCTTATATTAAAATAAAACCGAACATTCAAATTACCGCCATTTGGAGATTTTCCTGCTGACGGAAAAGTCTCTATTTTCACAACTGATGACTTGCGAAAGTCCGCAAATTGCGGATCAGCAATCGTGTGAAAGGGCCCTAAAAGTGTTTATACGATTGTTTTGTGAAATATAAAACAATGATTGAATTCAAAAATAAATATTTATCAGAAACAAATAGTTTTAGATACAATTTCCATCTTATACAGCAAAAAAGCAACACATTTTTTTGAAATAGGTTGTTAAATATAATACAATTTGTTTTATTATTTCATGTGAGTTTCAATGCATTGTAAGCTTAAATAAACTTTAATTCATGTATGTAGCAACAGATTTTATCCATATTATGCCAAGAATATAAATAATGAACGACTGGAATTAAAATACGAATTCTAACCTAACTTTGAGATCAGATTTTTAAATAGTAAATATTTCATGTATACATTAATAAAAATTTACTTTTGAGCTCATTTTTACTTCAAAATAAGTCGATTTACCCTGGCGAACCGAAGAAACCGAATGGAGCCCCTACAAAGTACCCGTAAAGACCACACTGGGTTCCCATTTGGTTCCATTTCAAAAAACTAAAAAAAAAACAGTAAAATCAACTTTTAAATTGTTGAAATTCGGATTCTACGTCAAAATTTGAATTATAAACTTAACATAAACATAAACACATAAAACACATAAACACTCAACATACTACTTGACTTATTATGGATGCGCTTGAAGTCACCTTCAGCAGAAGTTAATGACATTTTTTTTATATTTTAAACGCTGCAAAAAAAGTATTGCGATTACTCCGTGAGTTTCTAAAAGATAATTTAACTTAGAATCCGAACTTAAACAGTTTAAAAGTTGATCTTTTTTTTTGAGTTTTTAAAAAAGGAATCGAATGGAGACCGAATAGGGTCTTTACGGGTACTTTATAGAGGCTCCATTCGGTTCCTTCAGTCCGCCAGGGTTACTATAAAGAAACTCACAGTTGTATTTTGTAATTTGAAGAACACTTCAAAAAAAGAAAACTATTCTCTCTATTGTTTATTTATTATTCGTTAATAACTGCAAAACCAAAGAAAAGTAAACAATTTCAGAAAAGACAATAAATTCCTAGCAATTATCTCACTGAAAATAATCACAAACAGTAATAAGCTGTTTAAATAAATATTTTTGCTTGTACCCTAACGAAAAAAATCTCTGAGTTTTTTTTAGCGAAATAGCCTGGCCCATTTGAATCTATAAACAAAGTCGATTTGAAACAAAATAGTCTCGGAGATAGTTTGAGAGATTTGGGTCCTTTTCAAGATTCTTTTAGTGGTCCTTTTAAGAGTGGTGCGACGGTAATATAATGTTCCTTTTGTATTCGTCACGTACCGGACGGACAGAGTTATTTACAGTAGTTGGTCGTGGCTGATCCGCTCTCCCTTTTTAAATTTCTCTTCAAATTATTAACACTTTTTTTTAATTGCTGAATTTTCTCATTATACTTATTTATAATTATAATTTATATAATAATATACAATTTTCTAGGTGAATTAAAAAATTTTCCACCTCTAAAACTACATTTTAAAGTTCTTCAATTAAAATGTATGCTGAAAAATAAGAAAATTTAACTGAAAAATTTTTTAAGTGACAGATTCTCGAATTAAGTATTCTAAACTAAATGGTATAATAATATATAAAAATCACAATTTAGGAAATTAAAAAAAACGGTTGAAATCAAAGTTGGAAAACATTTTTATTATACAAATTTTGTAACACTCGCGGTCGAAAAATAAATTCACTGTAATTTCCCGGTTTTCCAGGTTTCCCGGTCCAGCGTCCAACCTGCTCTGCATTATATTATTTTCTTTAGTCAGAACTTTCCCACTTGACTTCAATTTTATTTTATTTGACACAGATACGTCATTTTTTGTCAGCAGAAAGAAGTTATGAAACACATAACCTAAAATTATAGTTAATCCGTATTTTCCTTTAACAATCTTCAACATTATTATAATACATTTTATAAGGATTCAAATATTTATACACCTGAAAAGTACAAGAAATTTTTATTCTTGCATTTTGAATTTTAAAATCCCTTACATTTGCCGCCTTTCTTATCCAAGATGGAGAAATTAAGCGGTGGGTCCTTATTAGTTCGGTTTTTTACTTGCGCGTGGCTAGACCATGTATTTATTAGATCATGGTCGCACCACTCTTAAAAGGATCTTGAAAAGGACCCAAATCTCTCAAACTTTGAAAAGGACCCAAATCTCTCAAACTATCTCCGAGACTATTTTGTTTCAAATCGACTTTGTTTATATACTCAAATGGGCCAAGCTATTTCGCGAAAGAAAACTCGGAGATTTCTTTCGGTAGGGTTTTAACAAGCTAGAGCTTCTTTTTCTCTCAGCTCTCAGTATGTGCGTGTAGTCAGTTCAGAGTAGTTACGTTAATTCTCAATTAGATTTCAAATTTTTTACTCAGAAATTGTATGCATTTTAATTAAGAAACCTTTTAATTGTGAGAGTGCGTGACCTAATTCGACCTAAAGTGACTTAATTTAACCTAAAATTGGATAAAATATAAAAGAAATTACTAAATTGCAATTAAAAAAGTGTTTTAATTTAAAAAAAGAAGCCTTTTTCTATCCCAGTTTCAGGCAAACGCGAGAATCAAGGAACTTCTACAATTCAACGATAGATGGAACTACCAGGCCGGGACGTAACATTGTTCATTACCCTTGAGTTGCCCGCTAGAGGCAGCACCTCCTGGACATTGTAACAAGCCGACAGTCTTTTACCGCGCGAAAGTTCAAATGTTTTAGATTTAATAAGAGAATAATTAATAAAAGTATGAAAAATAAGATTTTCTATAATTTATAAGAATAAATCAACAGCAAGTCCGTTTTCACAATTAAGGGTTTGAAAACCTAACTCCAGCGATGAAATCTTCTTCTGAAAATCTTAAGTTATAACTAAAGGATTAAATAAAAGGGTATTTTTAAATAATTAAATTGATAAATTCATAATTAATTGAATTAACAAGATTTATTAGTCTGGTCTTTTGA
>NC_046660.1:114547229-114550778 GCF_010883055.1 Belonocnema kinseyi | reverse complement strand
AAAATCAAACAACTCTCTAATCAGTTCTTTTTTAACGATCTAGTGTCGCCAATTGTATATCTAATATAAGATTTATATATCCTGCAATCAAACCTGCTATATTCTATGTCTAGATAATCATAGCTGAGTTACATTAATATTCCTTTCAAGAAATTGCACTTAATCTAGTGTATACATTTATTCGTTTACAAGAAACGATTATCATTTCAAACATTTCCATGTCGATTTGCCCGACTGTTGCTTGCCAATCTTTTCTTGGAAATAATACTTAAATTCTAAATTCAAGACTCGGTTTTCAAATTTGAGTTTCTTTTTTTCAAACTGAAACCGCAAATTTGCGTCACTGACTGTGCTGTTCCTAGCATTACAACATTACAACATTGTCACAACCCGAGTATCGCATCCTCTATATATGTCGCGATATTACCGGCCGGACTCGAAAGGTAAACGTTGATCCGTTTAAAAAAATTTGAGACCTATGAAGATAGGTGAGTAAAAAAAATCATAGGTTTAAACAGAAAAATAATCACAAGCGTCCACTTTTATCATTTATTTAGAGGAAGGTTATTTTATACAATTAATGTAATGAATGTCGAGTTAAAAATATGAAAAGTTACTCGCGGAAGAGAAAAAGCGACTTATCTAATCAAAAGCTAGTCTAATTCTGCCCTTCATATCAAGAATCGGTCCCCTCTTTTTTGAGCCTCCGAGGTTCCGGAGCAAGGGTTTCTAGTGAAGATCATTTTTTAAGCCAATCAAATTTCTGGGTCCTCCTTTTAAGGAGGGTCTCCAATTTTAAGAAAACCAATCAAAATTAGAATGAAAATGAGACCTCCTTCTTAACTTTTCCCATGCATCTCAGAATCCCATTTCTCTTATCTACCCTCGAGTCATGTCTATCCGCACCTACTTGAGAATTTTGAAGCGCCTTGACTCTTGACACTTAGGGTTGCTGCAACGATTTAGTTGACCATAACTGTCTGATCAAGTAAAGAAGGGAATGAAAATTGGTTTCTGTTATATATTTTATTAGTTGTTAAATTACTAAGGGCCTGAATGTACTATGAGACTTTCAAGTGAAACTATCTCGGAACTCACCAGAGATCAGTTTCTTTAAAGCAACAACCTTTTATTAAAAGAAGTACATTTTCCAGAGACAAATTCTTAAGAGGGTTAAATTTTATACTTGTGAACACTTTAGACAAAATACAATATAAATTAAAAATGTTTCTCAGAAAATCTGTCTCATCTATAGGAACTATTAAGTAAGGTCTTATGTGCTAACTTACTCTAAGTGCATTCATTTACCCGAGAAAATAAACAGGCTTTCAGGTTCTTTTCTCGGCTTGTCTCACGCCTGTCTCGTTTTTGCCAAAGAAAGATAAGAGAGTTTGAGAACAATAATAAAAATTGCGAAGTATAATTTTAAATTTAGCGATTAGGCCTTTTAAAAATGAATAAAAGATACTTTTATTTGTCAAATAAATTAAATAATATAATCATTTTATTTAACTAATTTTAATGGTTTCAAGTTGATATATTGACAGACTTGGTGCTTCTAGAGAGCGAACTGACTCAGTAACATAAGAAATTGTTTAGTTTGAAAAAATAATTTAGATTACTTTTATGTTATGCATGTGTTTTGAACGAAATGACTGTAGTTATAGGTTTTATTTTCAGCCTAGTACGAACTACGAAAATATAAACCGAAAGACTGTGATTAAAGTTAATTAAATAAAAGCAATTAAGTAAAGGGGTCGATTGAGACAATACAACCCTGAGTGAGAAATCTTGTTCAAAAGAATTAAACAAATAAAGAGATTGTTGTTGCCAACTAGTTTGAACTACAATTTAATAATATTTTAATAGGTACTGGAATAGTAAAAAGAAATCACAAAATTTATTGCCATGGGTTATTTGACATTTTTTATAGTGAATCATGAAATGAGATTTTAACCTAAATTCGTGAAACATGCTTAATGGCAGTTTCTGCAAACGTAACTCGGTTTAACTTTACGTGACAATTCGATGAAAACATTAGATCATGCTCTAGTTCGGTTGGGGGTACAAATTTGAGTTTTGATTGGTGTGATGTATGGAAATTAATGGGAGAAGGACTGCGTGGGAGATGAATGGATCGATGCGCGATCAAGCAGCCTACGGACTTCATGAATTTTCAAGAGCAGATATTGACTTACTCGCGCCGCGGAATCTGTGTTCCTTCGTTCCAAATTTACATCGAATTGGGCTTAGAACTTTTTGTCAAATTGATCAAAGAGAATATACCAGATGCTTTAAATTTTGACTCCTTTTTACCAACATTTCTTTTCATCATCCTTTTTACTTAAAACTGTAAAATTATTCTTATAGTAATAATTATAGGATTTATAAAATTGGTTTCATCATTAATTTCATCAAGTCGGAAATTGGACGAGGCGGGTTTTTACCCTTGTTATGGAATGAACTCACCCACTGATAATAATATCAATTCAAAATATAATTATTTTCGCGCCATAATTATCCCAGATTGTTACAGCCTATTGCTATTGGCGCCCTCTATTGGTAAAGCTGTGCGCTTGGAGACCCTCTGCTCAGTCGGTCAAACGAAGAAAAAAAATTCAGGTCCCACTGGAACGTTCCCAACCCGCGGACATTTGACCATGATCTAACAAATACACGGTCTAGCCACTTGAGGGCCCTGTTTCGTTCAAGTAACGCAACCGCTTAATCCCACCGTTTTGTTAGTTTGACCGCGCAGTTTGAGTTTAACGCGTAAGACTGTACGGCGAACTGTTATAGGATAATCAATATGCAGGAAGAAATATTATGAGAATATTAAAAGAATGAATTCAAAAAGAACTTCCAATGGATATATTAGAACATTGGTAAGGAAATAAATTATATTCAGACCAGAATGTAAGTTTGTAAATATTACTGAATGGGAAGGATAAAAAGTATATACAATTTTTGATATTAATGATATGATTAATGATAATTCAATGATAATTTAACATTTTCTACAGTATAAATTAAAGAATCAAGTAATAAACTTTAGAAATTTATATATTACTTCAAGTAATTTTAGGCTAGACACATTAGAAATTGAAAAATAATGTTTTGCCTTAACATTTCTTAATTTAGAAGGTTAATTATTTTTATTTTAAATAGTCTAGGCATCCGTGAAAAGATTAAAAATTTTATTTCAAAATATTGAAAAATCGAGAAATGGTTTTAAATTTGTCCTAATTCAAAATCATTTTTGAATTTTTTGTCAGAACTTTTATATTTTTGCAGATTTCAAACAAAAATTTAGATTTTTTTAAATTGTGAAAGACTACAGAAGAATAAAAATTTTCTTAAGATTCTTAGAAAAATTGAAAATTATTTTTCATTTTGAAAAATTATTGTAACAAAAAGTTTAAGAAGATTTTAAAGAGATTTAAAAATTGACCAAAGAAGAACATGGAAGATTTTAAGGATTTTATTTAATTTGCTGGATTTTCAAGAACTGTAGGAAAATTTCGATTAATTTTAAAATTAATTTAGAAG
>NC_046660.1:114544576-114547129 GCF_010883055.1 Belonocnema kinseyi | reverse complement strand
AGACCAACTTGGACGAGCAAAATATTTTTCAGCATTTGACATGAGTGCTGGATTTCATCAAATTCCCATGTTAGAAGAGTCAAAGAGATACACCGCATTTTCCACTCCTAGAGGACATTACGAATATAATAGAATGCCCTTTGGCCTCAAAAATGCCCCAGCCACATTCCAAAGAATGATGGACAACGCATTTAGAGGGCTTATAGGAAAAGAATGCTTTGTCTATATCGATGACATTGTAATATTTGGAGAAACCTTAGAAGAACATAACAGAAATCTAGTTACTGTTTGAGAAAGAATTAAGCAGCTCCAATTGAAATTAGAACCTTCTAAGTGTGAGTTCCTCAGACCCGAGCTAGAATATTTAGGACACTTAATTACAATGGAAGGAGTAAAACCTAACCCTGCCAAAGTAGAAGCAGTCCAAAATTTTAAGGAACCCAAAACTGTCAAGCAAGTTCAATCATTCCTAGGACTTGCCGGTTACTACAGAAAATTTATAAAAAACTTCTCACCCATAGCAAAACCCTTAACAAAATTAATACAAAAAGACATTATCTTTGATTGGACGCCTACGTGTATAGAGAGTTTTAATACATTAAAAAAGGCATTATGCGAATCACCCATTTTAAAATTCCCAGATTTTAAGGAGACATTTACCCTAACAACTGACGCTTCTAACCACGGCCTAGGTGCAGTGTTGTCGCAAAAAGAACACCCTTGTTTATTTATATCAAGAACATTAAATAAAGCTGAAGAAAATTATAATACCAGTGAAAAATAATTATTAGCCATAGTATGGGCAGTCAAAAGGCTAAGACAATACCTGCTTGGAAAACCTTTTAAGATTCAAACTGACCATAAAGCCCTTTTATGGCTTCATAACGTCAAAGACCCTAGCTCACGATTACTGAGATGGAGGCTAAGACTAGAAGAGTATAAGTATGACGTACAATACGTAAAAGGAAGAGAAAACAAAGCCGCAGATTGTCTGTCAAGACTTTTTCCCATCCTGGGAAAAGACTTATTACAAGAAGCGTTCGAGGATGCTCTCATTGATCAGTTAGAAACAGAACTACCTGAGATTGAAGAAATCGGAATTTTAGGTACACCCATCTCCAGATCATTAGAAACTCCAGAACCTGTAAAAACAAAGCCTAAAATTACCGAAATTAAAACATTAAAACCAAATGAAAAAATTAAAATACTCAGTGGAGAAAAATCAGATTCATTTACTGATTCCGATAAAGAAGATAAGCCACAAGAAACATCAAAAAATCCCCAGGTCAACTGGTACAACGAATTTATGGAATGGCGATTAGACCCTGTTACCAACGAGCGAGTAAAAATCTAACCAAATTCTGTAGGAAAATTATGGAAACAAATTACAAGAGAAAGTATGCCGAAATATGAAGAAGATAACTGGCTGAAATATTTAGCCTGGGTTATAGATGAAATCAGAAACAGGAAGTTGACTTTAGTACGACTACAATTTGGAGATCCATTATTTACACCTATACAGAAAGAATTAATTCAAGTACTAATACAATTCTTATCAAATTATTACCCAGATACAGGATTCCATTTGTGTTTTTCAAATACTCGAGAACGCACCAAAGCCGAAAAAGAGCAAATCATGAAAGAAGCTCACTCGACTCACCTGGGAGAAAAAAAATACCTTAGAACGAGCTAAGAAAATTGGTATGTGGTTAGGAATGGACGATCAAATTAAGAATTACGTTAAAAAATGCCCCATTTGCCAATTGCAAAAAACCACCAGAATAACCAATCAAGCATTAAGTGTATTACCTGATATTCCAATAAACCCTAATGATAAAGTCGCTTTAGACATTTTCGGACCTTTACCAGAAACCCAAAAAGGCAATAAATACATATTAAGCATTCAAGATAGGCTAACAAGATATACTGTGTTACTGCCTTTACAAAATGAAACATCAAGTTCAATTATTGATGTATTATTAGAACACTATATCTATATCTTTGGTGCACCTAAGACCATTTTATCCGATCAAGGGCTAAATTTCCTATCTGAATTAATGCAACAATTCGAAGAAGCACTTAGAATCCAGCACGTTAAGACAACTGCGTTTCATCCTCAATCAAATGGTAACATTGAGAGAATGCATTCTACCTTAAATAATTTGATTAAAACATCAATGGCTGAAAACAATAACTAGTGGGACGATAATTTAAAATTCATCAGTTTCGCAATAAACACTATGAAAAATACAACTTTAAGAATAACACCCTTTGAAGCCACTTTTGGGAGAGAACCTAATAAGCCATCTACAATAGCCCCATCAACTAATCTTACGTATCAAGACCTAATTAAAAAATGGAAACTACAACACGACCACAATATTATGAAAATAAGAGAGAGGATAGAACTAGAACAAGAAAAAACTAAAAAACGATTGGACGAAGGAATAATAAGAGCGCACCCGATCTACAAGCCAGGCGATAAAGTAAAAATTAAAAATAATACCAAGACCAATAAATTAGATCCTAGCTGGAAAGGTCCATACGAAGTAA
>NC_046660.1:114542055-114544476 GCF_010883055.1 Belonocnema kinseyi | reverse complement strand
ATTAAAATTGTAACGCTAAAAAATCAAAAGTTCTTTGAAAATCTAAAGATTCAAAGCTTTCTATGTTTCAAATTAAATGGGTTAAAAATTATATAATTTAGACTCACTATATTTTTAATTTAATAAAAAAATTTAATTATGACTATATTACTATGGATTTATTTTGAAGTGGGAAATAGTCAAACGCACGTTTACATTTTTAATGGCTGAAAACATTAATAGAAGTAATATATTAATAAATTTATTTATTAAATTTAATATAAAAAATATATAAAGGAATACCTGAAACTGCGAATGAAAAATATATTATTGATAAATCATGAGTACAGATCCAATTTTAAAATTATTTATTTATTTAATATTTACTGATAAAATAAAACTGTTTTTTATCAAAAATTTTCAGCTTCAAATACTTTTAATTTTTAATTGTTTATATCCTCAAAACTACACTTTAATTATTTTTAAACCTGTTAAAATATAGCTTGGGAAGATTTTTCTTCTGAAAATTCGTAAAATTCTCGGTTTTCCAGTCCGACGGCCACCTAGTTCTTTATAAAAAAATCTTCGATTTTAAAAACTTCTAATTTTGTATATTTTTAACCCCTAAAACTGCATTTTAAAATTCTTGAATTAAAATATATTGTTAAGAGTAAAAACGATAGTTTGTTTTTTTAAAAAGTAGTCGAATTGCTTTTTAGGCAATTCGACGTTTTTATTATTTCGTTTAGCAAAATACAATCGATGAGCAAGATTAGAACTGAGCTCGAGACCGTAGGTTCGGTCCTACTTATAGCTACAGAAGCGTGTGACTTTGACCCAAAATCTATTGCGTATATAGGGCAAAGTCGAATACGTAACACCTCCCTTTTTAGACAAGGTTTAGTCCTCTAAACCTATTTTAAATTTCCTAGACTTAATTGGTTCTACTTGTTTCGTTAGGGGTTGTGCAGAGGCAGTATATGTTACAATTTGTGGGGCGATTTGATTTTTTGTTTTGACGCAAAATAAACAGAGTTTTTTGGGTAACAATGCTCTAATTAATTCGAAAATACCACATTTATTGAATGTCCATAATATTATTAATAATAATGAAAAGTATCCTATATACTTAAGCCCGTCTAAACTAGTTTCTACCCATGTTCTTATACGTCGGTGAGTGGCTATATTTTTTAGTGTATTCTCGGTATCATCCAAGCTTAAGCGGGCCTGTTTGAATTCGTCGTTACTTATCTGTTTCGGAAGTTGAATTAGTTTTTGTTCTAATTTCTTTAAGTCTTGTTCGTCATAAGTAATGTCATAAGTTACATTAATCCAATAGCTTTTCCTTTCTTCTAAATGCTTAGGTAGGTCTATCTGGTCATAATTATTATATATTTTACAACTGTTACCTTCCATTTTAGCAGGATTGATTATTTCTACAGTTGTCAAATTGTCATCGCAACTTATGTCTAGTTTTATTTTAACAAGAGGAATTATAATATATCCATTGGAAATAGGTATAAAGGTTTCCTTATGAAGTAAATACGGAGACTGATTACAGTTTATTTCTGAATATCTATTGAAAAGGCTTGCTTCGCATGTTTTGCTATCCATTAGTTTGAGGTTTGGTTGATTTCGTTTACAGATCAGGTAACTCGTTATGGCTTCACAATGTTCAATCGTCTGTCTGTCTGTGGGAACGTATGAATCTCTCAATATAATTGTTAGTTCATAGTCAGGTATAATAGACAAATATAAGTTTCCTTTCTTTTCGGGAATGAGAATAATTTTTTGTAAAGATCCTTCTTCTTTTTCTAAGACGGGTATGCCTAGAATATAAGTAAAAAGTCCTTGAACTATTGCCACGGAGAGTGAACTAATATCGAGGATGTACTGGTAATTTTCTTCCGTTTTGTCAAAATGATAACGTGTTCTATGGTGGTCTTCGAATTCTTGTAGCGTTTGTTTTAAAATTGTAGGTGTTAAAATTTGTGGGTGTGCTATACCATGTTTGCCGTCATTAATAGCATCGATGGCGGTATCGATGTCTTCATTCATTTCGTCGATTAGGAGTGTAATCAATATAAGTTTGGTATTAACAAAATTATCCTTAGTGTTATTATTTACTGTTTGACCTAGTTTTTGCGCTAATCCGATTTCTTTTCCGATTTCTTGTTTTATGGATAAATATTCTGTTCACGACGAATCTAATATTAATTTTAGAATTTTTGTATGATTTGATAACATTGATGCTATAGCTTTATTGTCAGAATATAATTTATCAAATTCAGAATTTATTTGGGTTAAATCAGATTCGGATAGTGTTCCAAATAAAGTTTCAGAGATATCGCCAACGAAATTAGCTAATCCTCTTTTATGCCTCTGTTTTCCTAGTAATTTGTGCAGGATCGTGATTTTAGAAGCCAGTCGGTTAAATCTTCC
>NC_046660.1:114540719-114541955 GCF_010883055.1 Belonocnema kinseyi | reverse complement strand
GTTCTAATGTAAATTCCCTGTGAGCTTCGGGGAGTTTATGTGATCTTAGGTTGACTATTTTTCCTGAATTTAGTGTAATTTCGTGGTGTGTCAATGTGGTGCCAGGTAAAGGGTCACCGGGTAGGGTAAATACTTCCTGGTATGTATGGATAATCTTGCGTATTTGACTTCTTGTATTTAGTTCAATATGTTGTATTTGGAGGATTTTTTCGAGTTCTGTAATTCTAGTTAATATTGTTTTATTTAGTGTCCTTTGCTCCTCGCTTTCCTTCTTTTTCTGAGTCTCGTCCCGAGACTGTATTTTAAAAATTTTCTCCAATTTAACTGTTTCTGGTATCAAAATAGGATTTGCGGAATAGTTATTTATTGGTAAACTGATTTCGTGACTTTTTATGGTATAAATCCCATCGGGAATCAGCTCATCTTCTTCTATCCAAGCGTTTCCGTCTTCTTCTGTTACTTTTATTCTACAGATTTTGGAAGTATTTTTTGCAATGTAGTTACCATTTTTATATAGGGGTATTTTTATATTATCTAGAATTAAGAATTTTGATGTTATGGCGTACCCTTGATACTTCTTAAAAAAAGGTAAACCAATAATTCCGGTTTCTGGTAGAGGGAAATCATCATCTACTAAGTGAAACAGATGTTTTTTCTTTGTGTATGGTATACAGACTGCTTCTGAAGATTGATGTTTATCGTTGCCCATTGCAAAATTCTTAAGAAATTTTATTTTTTCGAATTTGTCTAGTAATTCACTCTTCTTTATAATATTTATTGATGCTTCTGAATCAACTAATAAGTTATATTCTGAGCCGTTTCTTCTTTTTCCTCTAATGGACAATAATTGTCCACATACTGTAGAGACTCGGCTGAGTCCTCGTACTCTGTTTGTTCTATTATTTCTTCTACCGTCATCAGGTTGCTCTCTATCATATTGTCTTCTTCCTCTCGAATTGTCCTTATTTGGGGTGGTCGGTTGGAAGAATGACCGTACTGAAAATTTGCTGGTTTTTAAAACATTGCGCTGCAAAATGACCGAGATTTCCGCATTTGTGGCATTTCATTTTTTCGCGGTCGGCCAGTGCGATATTTTGATTAGGAACTCTTTCTATTGTATTCGCCTGAGGTCGCGAAGCTTGTGTTAGTGCGGGTCGACGTATACTAACACTTATTGGTGATCGAGAGATCATTCGTTGTTGAGTTGGTTGAGCTTCTTTGAACCATATTTCAGAT
>NC_046660.1:114523208-114540619 GCF_010883055.1 Belonocnema kinseyi | reverse complement strand
TCGTTTAGGAAAATACAATCGATGAGCAAGATTAGAACTGAGCTCGAGACCGTAGGTTCGGTCCTACTTATAGCTACAGAAGCGTGTGACTTTGACCCAAAACCTATTGCGTATATAGGGCAAAGTCGAATACGTAACAATATGCTGAAAAACAAAAAAATTTAACTGGAAAATTTTTAAAATGATAGAGTTTCGAATTAAGCATTCTAAACTAAATGGTATAATAATCTATAAAAATCACAATTTAGGAAATTAAAAAAACGGTTGAAATCAAAGTTGGAAAACATTTTTATTATACAAATTTTGTAACATTCGCGGTCAAAAAATAAATTCACTGTAATTTCCCGGTTTTCCAGGTTTCCTGGTCCAGCGGCCAACCTGCACTGCATTATATTATTTTCTTTAGTCAGAACTTTCCCACTTGACTTCAATTTCATTTTATTTGAAACAGATACGTCATTTTTTGTCAGCAGAAAGAAGTTATGAAACACATAACCTAAAATTATAGTTAATCCGTATTTTCCTTTAACGATCTTCAACATTATCATAATACATTTTATAAGGATTCAAATATTTATACACCTGAAAAGTACAAGAAATTTTTATTCTTACATTTTGCATTTTAAAATCCCTTACGTTTGCCGCCTTTCTTATCCAAGATGGAGAAATTAAAAGGTGGGCCCTTATTGGTTCGGTTTTTTTACTTGCGAGTGGCTAGACCATGTATTTGTTAGATCATGCATTTGACATTTTCAGGGAACGTTCCATGCTATTAGGGATAAGATTGACATGGGGAAATTTTGGTTTTCGGAAAAATGGGATTCAGGTTTCTGGATTTAAACTTAGCTTGCGGGAAATGTTAAGAATTTGTTAGGAAGTCTCTGATCAATCATTTTCATGAAATTACTTAAAGTTTTGATGCCGCTCACCCCCTCTTGTGGTGCCCAAAAAAATGCCCCAAAAAACTGAAATTGACATTTTTGCCAAAAATTGACTCATAAATGCTCTGTTTTTTTTCTTTTTTGTCATGTGTTTAAGTATTTGTCAACTAATTAAAAATTGTTTAAACAATTTATTTTTGTTTGAATAAAGTTTTTTTGCACTCACTCATTGAAAGGTTGATTTTTTATGTTTGATTGGACAATTGGACATTTTTAGGAATAATGATTTTTGTTTCAAGCATTTAGTATTTGTTTAAAAAAAATTATTTAGCTTTTCTGCTTATTATTAAATATCTACGTCATTTAGATACTAGTACCTTATTTTGTAATAAATTCTTATTAGTTTAAATAAATTTTTTTTAACCATTTTTTTCAAAAATAAATTTTGGAAATTTCTGTTTTTTTGCAATTATTGTGGTAATTTGTTGTTGTTGAGAGCAAAATTTGTTGTTTTAATTTCCAGTGACGTTTAAAAAATACGATTTCTAATTCCTTTGAGAATACTAACAGCTAATCTTCGGGATCAACATAAACATAAAAAAAAGGTACTTTGAGCTTTCAGAGGACAAACGAGTGTGTCTACGCTGGTGGTTTAAAGGAACAAATTATAAATTAATTTTAGAACGACAAAATTGAATTTTATTTTTACAGAATGATGTCTTACTAAAAAAATAAACTTTTCATGACCAATGTAAAACATTTTATGAACAAATATTATTTATTTAAAGCATTTGTTTGACGTTTAAATATTTAACAATAAGCGATACACTTAATTGAATTGAGAAAACAAATCAGATTTTTGAATCAATATTTCCAATAAATCTTACATTAATATTTAATCAATTTATTGAAGAATACAATAATGGTTTAGACAAAAATGTTGCTCTTTACAATGACAAATTTTTACAATAATTGCAGAAAAACAGAAATTTAAAACATTTATTTTCGAAAAAAATTGTTTAAACAAACAAAATTTAAACAAATAAGAATTTATTACAAAATGAGTTACTAGTATCTAAATTATGTAGATATTCAATAATAGGGAGCAAAGCTAACTAATTTTTTTTTAACTAGAGTTTTATACCTCTTTTTGAGAGAAAGTTACAATTAAATAATAATAAATTGTTTAAACAAATACTAAATGCTTGAAGCAAAGACCACTATTCCTAAAAATGACCAATTGTCCAATCAAACATAAAAAATCTACCTTTCAATGAGTGGGTGCAAAAAAAAATTAAACAAAAATAAATTGTTTAACAATTGTAAATTATTTGAAAAATACTTAAAACCTTACTTCTACTAATACTTAAAAAACACTTGACAAACAAAAATGATTTATGGCAAAAAAAGGGAAAAACAGAGCATTTATGTGTCAATTTTGTGCAACAATGTCAATTTCAGTTTTTTGGGGCATTTTTGGGGCTCCAAAAGGGGGAGGGGCATCAAAATTTTAAGTAATTTAATGCAAATGATTGATTAGAGACTCATCAACAAATTCTTAACATCTCCCGCAAACTAAGTTTAAATCCAGAAACCTGAATCCCATCTTACCAAAAACCAAAATTTCCCCATGTTAATCTTATGGGATTTTCAGGGCCTTTGCGGCACGTCCTAATATTAACCGATTTGGCTAAAACTTTGAGGGAATTTTTTTTTGCGGCAACCTCACAAAATGGGGGTGGGGGGTGGCATGCACTCTATTCGAAAGTCGGTTTTTTGGACCACCCTAGATCACATGCATAGTTCCTATTTGTTTTTGGGGGAATATAAATTTGGAAATTTCAATTTCTTTATCTGCCATAACGGTGGAGTAATTTTAATTATAATAATTAATTTTGTTTAAACAAATTATAGATTTAATAATATAATAAATAATACTAAATTCACTTCATAATGTTGTGTAAGGTCAACAACATTTATTTATCTTTAAACAGAGTTATAAAAATATTCTTTGAACATATTACAATTATTTCTATCAACATAATTATTTTATATTTATAACTGATCGATTAAAAGAACTAGGTTTTTCGTCTTCAAAGTGATATTATTCTTTGTCTTTCTATTCATTCTTTTGCATTCCTTCATTTTTAATTCCTCTCAATACGCTTCCATGAAATTTGTCTAAGTCGAATAAACAGAATAGATTTTGCTTTTTTCTACTTTTTGGTGGATCCTTCGATGGAGAAAAATTCGCGTATTAATGGGAATTCAGATTCTGAATTCTTCTCTTCTTGCCTGGGAGACACCCTGCATACGTATTTTAACTTTGATTTTTACGAAATGCATAGGGTTACTATATGGGTCTCGTGAAAAATCAGTAATTTAAGCAAATGTAGTAAGAACAAAAAAGTTTTATTTGACATTCATATACCGGTAATTTTGTTTTAAAATGCATATAAAAACGAAAATTTGTAAAAAAAGAGGCAAATAATCGAGGTTTGGGGTAAAAATCAGCACATTTCATGAAAAATCAGTGCCAAGTGTAAAATATCAGCCCATTTGCTGACAAATTAGCACCTCTGGTAAACCCTAGAATTGCACATGATTTTTAATGTACATAATATTCCTTGTAGGGACATTTTTTGGCCACCGAAATACAGCAAACTCAACAGAACATTTAATCCTATCTTGATGTGAGCAACTTTTACGGCTGCGCTACTGATGGCGTTGGAGTGGACATTTTCGCTGAAACTTTGGATCGGACATCTTGTAAGCTTAAATTGGGCATAACTTTTGCGGGTAAACTTCTTCAGCCCAACATACTGCCTAATTTCCGATGAAGGGAACATTTTTTCGATAAATTCTAAATTTTCGATATCTGAATTGGCATATGATAATTTTAGAAGCATATATCTTTTTCCTTTATATGGTGTTTGCCCTGTAAGGAAAGAATAATTTAGAAAATTCCTCCGTCGAAATTTCAACCAAGGGATAAAAAAAAAGAAATTTATATTCTTTTTAATCGACTTAGAAGCATTTAATGGGAGCGAAAAGAGGAATTAAAAAATGAAGGGGTGCAAAAGAAAGAATAGAAAGGCAGAGAATAATGTCACTTTGAAGACGCGAAACCTAGTGCTTTTAATCGATCAGTTATGAATATAAAATAATTATGTAGATAGAAATAATTTGTAGTATGGTCAAATAATATTTTTATAATTCTGTTTAAAGAAAGATTAATTTTATTTACCTTACACAACATTATTAAATGAATTTATTATTATTTATTATATTATGAAATCTATAATTTGTTAAAACAATATAAAATATTAGAATTAAAATTACTCTACCGTTATGGCAGACAAAAAATTGAAAATTCCAAAATTATATTCCACGAAAACGAATAGAAACTATGCATGTGCACATATTTTGTGGACAGCTTAGACGGAATTAAAATCATCGAAAATATATTCGCCTGCATGGAATACAACACAAGTGTCAATCGTTAAAGAAAAAAAATAATTGTTTCCGGAGATAACCGTATTCTTTCTTTGGGCACTTCTCCAGATGGAAAATCAACACATTTAAAAACATTTTTTTAATTCTCACTCTTTCGTTTAAATCTGAAAATATTAACTTTTCTCTATTCTTCTCTTCTTATATACCGGGTGCTGGCCACCTAACTCTAATAAAAAAATCGAAATATTTCTCAGCCATAATTCTTCGTCTTGGTTTTGACTGAAATGGTGCCCAATCAAGACATGCGGAAGTCGCAGACTTCCCTAATAGTACGAAACGTTTCCTGAGCGTGTAAAATGTCTACTACTTGGGAACGTTCCACTGAACTTTTCAAAGAAAAAATTATAGTTATTGTTATTATTATAAATGAATATGCGATAAACCGTAAATGATAGGTCAGAATTGACGTCAGTTTATGATATGGATATCATATTACAATGTAGTATAGGTGGTACTCTAAACTAAAAAATGACATCTATTTATACCTATATCTTACGCTTTACGAGATAATTGTTATTAAAAAAATCTGCCCGCCTCAAAGCATATTTGCATCGCGCGCTGCGCGCGCGGCTCGCAGATTTGAGCGCGCTTGGGGTGCGCAAAGGTTGAATCTCGCGCTTCGCACTCAATAATAGGTTACCTCGCGCTTCGCGCTCGGATATTTATTCTTTGCATTTAGAATGCTTGAAAAAAACTTTATCAAAAAGATCTTTTTTAGATGGCAGTATTTATATGCGTCTTCATATTCTGAATTACCTACTTAATTGAGTAATAGTCAAAGATTAGGTATCTCAAAGCTCTGTAGGCTTTGAGGTACACATTCTTATCGTGACACTCGCTCTACGCGCTCGATTTCCCACAGACATTTGCAAACAGGTTTTGTTGAATCTTTTTTTCTCGTAACTTTCGTCGTTTTTCCACACATTGTTATTTTATTTCTTTATTTTCAATGTTATTTTTTACAAATAAAACAAAAAGTACGCATTCTATCAAGAAGTGATTCTTAACGAAATTGTAAATCTTTTTTGGGATAACAATTTTGGTTAATTCATCTTTTTTTCGTATCCTACATAGTTTGCCAACAAAATGGAATTTTTCATTATTTTTTGTGCAATAAAAATTTGAATTTTCGATTTTCCAAGAAAATCCAAAAATTTGTTATGATAATCTTGTAGGGCTTTCAAAAAGAAATGTTTTTCTTCTTTTCTCTTTTTTTCATGTCATGCGTTTTTTGGCTTAAAATTTTGATTTTCGGTAAATTAAAAAAATTTTTAAACGAACTCGTCCTTTCTTTTAAGACCTAAAAAAAGTGTGCAAGATGGATTTAATCCGTTCATTTTTCGAGAGTTATCGTGTTTACGGGCGGCCGGACGGGCAGACAGACGCCATCGTAAAAAGCTGATTTTCGTATTCAGGGGGTCTCGAAACGTGGAGATCCGTTGGAAAACTGTGATGACAAATTTCGGACAATTCTAATACTTTCTCAATCATAAATTATGAGAATGTAATAACAATAATGGAACGTTCCCGGGCGGCGAACATTTTACACGCCCAGGGAACGTTCCTTGCTATTAGGGTTCAATTGATGTCTGAGACAAGTTTGTATGGTTCTATGCATTTCTATGTATATTTTCACACATTTATTTTGTTTTTACGTGTTTCTGACGGCTTAGGAAAAATTACCATTAAAATTTTTTTAAAGACAATTTTGTAGGGTTAGACTCGTTCAGAACCAAAGATTCTGAATTTCTAAATTAATACTAATTAATTTAATAAATACAAATTTTAATCCTTCGCATGTTTTAACAGACTCATTTCTGAGTCCAAAAAGGTTCGCCTTGAGACAAGTTCACGCCGACTTAGAATTACCATGCTAAAACCATATAAACCCTAGCGGACCGAGTGAACGGAAAGGATACTCTACATCGTATCCTTATAGTATCCACATATTATCCCTCCCGTATCATAACGCAAGAAAAACTAAAAAAATAAACAGCAAGATGGGCATGAAAAAATTAAAATATTATAATACCTATCATTTACACGTGCAAAAGGCGGCTTTAATCACAGCTTCTTTTAGTAGTAGGTGATGGGCGTTATCCGTCGGTAACTAAGAATTTTGGCTGGATACTAGCGTCATACAGTGGAATCCTGAGAAAATAAGGCTGCGATGCACGTGGCAACATACTACTGAAGCGATTATACATCCGCTTAAATTCACCTTCAGCAGAAGTTAATGACATTTAAAAAAAATGTCAACGCATCAAAAATACTATTGCAGCTACTCCATGACATTCGAATGGAAAATTTAATCTGGAATCCGAATTGCAACAAGTTAAATGCCCATTTTGCTGGTTGTTTTTGTTGAGTTTTTGTTGCATGATGCGGAAGGGATACTATGTGAATACTATAAGGATACGCAGTAGGGTATCCTTTCCGGTCACTCGGCCCGCTAGGGAAAGAAAGACATTATCTTATGTGTCGTTTTAGTTTTGAGACGCAGCACGACATCGATGTTCGGAGACGATCTCAAGACATCACCAAGTCGAAGCATTTTTATTCGGGTGGGTAGTTGCGCGCACCTTCCGCAACTACAGACCATGCCCTAACAGCACGAAACGTTCCCGAAACGTGTAAAATGTCTGCCGCTTGGGAAAGTTCCACTGGGACCTGAGGGGAACCTTGTTATTTTTAACAAAAATTATTGCGTAAACCGAACGAGATAGATAAAAATGGATCATTATAATATGATATATACACCACATAAACTTACATCAATTTTGACCTGTCACATACAGTCTCTATACGATATTTATTGTTAATAATAACAATAACCGTATATTAGGTTTGGTACGCTTCAAAACGGAAGAAATTGTACACGTTCCGAAAGTTCCCGCGGAACTTATCGTGAAATAGAGAGGAGCGGAAATTTAGATTGTTAGAGCGGTGGCACAGGGTTTCTGTAATACTTTATAATACTTTATAATACCTTACGAACTCTATAGTATATACCTAATAAACCTTTTTATATTGAATATATAACGACTTCTAGCATAGAGAATTTAACATGCGTATGCTTATAACCACGGTTGTAAATTAAAATCGTTCAACACAATTTAATCTCAAAATAAAAGTGCTTCAAATTAAACCTTTTTTCATCACACCAAAAGCTTAATAATTACGAATTAAAAATATATATTTGCAATAATACTGTTCCAAGTTATTTAGAATTTTGCTTAACTTTTCTCATTTCTCGTTTTGAAGGATAGTCATTCTCAAATAATAATTCGTGGTGTAAATTCTGTGTGTCTTTACAATATATTATATACATATCAGAAACTATACAAACATACATACATACAAATAATTATTTGACCAAACCGTATAGGTTCCGGCATAATATTAAGAAATAAGAGTAACTCGTAGATTACGCAAAATTCTATAAAAAGTAAAACATTAATTTGTATCGAATCTGGAATTACCTTCTTGTGAAATTTCAACACTTTTCATAAAATTCTGATGAGTCCAAAGCTGGTGTTGTTACACGAAGATAATTCCAAAGATCTCAAGCGTTTAGTTGATTAGATTCTAACCATAGAAATTTACAGTATAACAGCAAAAGTCGCCCTATAAAATAAAAATATTACACATTTCTATGAGCAGTTTTTGTTTGCAGATTATAATTAATTTGCATTTTTCCTAAAGGTCTAGTTCCAAAAGATAATGCTACTTTTGGACACGAACCTCGTAAAATGTAATGCAAAATTAACATTCTCTTGTGTTCCATTTTCACAGCCTATGTATAACTTTCTTTATATACAATTCCAATTAAATGTTATATTTCACGGTTTACTGGAAATCATCGTGCAGTAGATAGTTAAGTGTCTACTGCTAATTAATGTCTACGAATACTGAGTCCAGAATTATATATCGTCCAAAAGTTCGTAACAAATAAGCGCGTTTCACTATCCGAATGCAGACAACTACTTTAATTTGGATTAAAAATGTATTATGTCTTTTCACTACAAACGGAGTCACTTTCTTCTCAACATAAGCAGGCGAATATTTCAGGAGTACGTATTTTGTTTTGAAGGCGCCCTCATTGCAAAATTTGCGAATCGTGCAGCGGTTTGTAACCCTGAAAAAATATAAACGTGCATAAAGATAGGTTCATTTTTGTTAAGAATTTTAAGGAGGAGAAAGCCAAGCTTATGTTAAAATAAAAATTGCAAACTAATCTATTAAGAAACAAATAAGGCAAAAACGTGCAGAAATAACTAGGAAAAATGCAGTTTAATATAATTCAGATTGTCTGAATTTTTGATTATCTAATTTTCTTGAGTAAGAATGTCTATTAAGGGGTCATTCACAAAATACGTGATAAGTTTAGGGGGGGGGGGGGGACAAAGTATCGTTCTCGATGTTAAGAACAATGGAAAAAATATCACGCGGAGGGGGGGGGGGCAGGGGCAGAGGTTCCTGAAAAGTGTGTCACGTATTTTGTGAATAAGCCCTAAAATGTAACAGAAAAAAGATAAAATAAGCATCAACAAAAGACGGAAACATATTATAAAACAAAATGCGTTACTGCTTGCATTTTCGATCTTTGCAGAAGATAGATCATGATTAGTGAAAAATCAGTCAGTGGTTCATGCTTCCATAGTAGGGTGGGCGTATTATTCTTGTAATTCCAGGTCTTACAGCGTTATTGAATGAATCTCGCAATCTCTCCCTAAAAGTTTTATACTCCATTTCCGAATTGCTTTTCCCGAAATCGAAGTCCGCTACTTCGACGGTAAACCTGGCTCTGCTCTGAATATAGTACGCAATTCCGAAAATGATTAGTACGATAGCGACCAATGAGCAGGTGACTGGCACGATGATTACTGATAGCTGAGGCTGAACGGTGGCTGCAATAGTAAAATAAAAATGAATTCAAATAAAAATTACGTAAAATACAGTGAGTCAAACTGGCCGTATTTTGAAAAACAATCATCTTTTATAAACATAACTAATGGTATTCACAGCCGCAATACAGAAATTTGAAATACTAACCACTGTATATGTTAACGGTGATTGGATATATTTGAGTGCTGACATCGTTTTGGAGAATCATTACGATTGTGGAAACACTAGGCTCAAGAAAGTAGTGAATGATGGAGAAGTTGCAGGTTTGAAGATGGTCAGTATCGTAACAAGTCTCGTTGCCTGTAATGTTATATTTGCCACGATGGTATTGAAGGCACTTGTAGAAAGGGCCTGAGCCTTTGCAGGTTACGTTTAGGGATAACATATCCCATGGTCGTATCCAGTTTGTACCCTCTACTGCTATTTCGGCGATTGGGGCTACACAAAATATATCAATTTCATCATTGGAATCATTGTTTAACAGAGAAGGAAATAACTTTACTACCACAGTACAGTTTAAGATTAATTTTCTCAATGTTCTGGCCGAGTAGAGTCCTGTCTTTCTAACCCAAAAAGTATCATTCTGCAATAGCATGTGAAATTAGAAGAGAAAAGGCGCGATACTGAAGAACAACGTAATATTAAAGTATGATTAATTTTAAATCCAGACATGAATTTTCTAATAGATAGACCTATGCTATAATTAATGAAAAATAGTGAAGAGTAACAGAAACAAAGAAAAACATGAATCAGAACAATAAATTAATCCCTCATTATAAAAATGTGTTGGCTCTGCAAAGGGCCGATTTTTTCGTTCTGAAAAAAACATCTCAAATAGATCCTCTCGCCTCATTGAGGATAGAAGTATTTGGCAGCTTCCAAAGGACTTAAAAAAAGTTGGTCGTTGGAGGTGTAGATGTTTCTCCAATCATACTCGACTAAATAACATTCCGTCATGTTATCTGACATTTTGCCAAGGCGCCTGGGTAAATCTCATTTGATTTTGGTCCACTAAGACTCAATATATTGAGTGTGAACTTTACTGTCATTCGAATTTACTAAGTTTCTCGGGTGATTTACAGTTGAGTGTTTGTGCCTCAAATCAGCTTGACCTTATTGGTGTATTTTACTGCAAAAATATGGAGAAGAATATTAACATCAATTGACTGTAAATTAAAGGGAAATTTGCGTTTTTCTTTTTATAAATGTTTCAGTTAACAAATATAGCATTTAGATAGAAAAGAATGCTTTAATTATTTTAAAAAATGGAGAGGGGAAGACAATTTTCACGTGACAAGTTGGCATCGCCTTGCCCTTATTGCTGTATTTTCCTCCAATAATGTGTAGAAGAAAATTTGCCTTTTCTGTACATGCACATTTTGTTAATGAAGGATAAATTTATTGTTCTTATTCTTGTTTTTTTCAGGAACCATATAGTGTAGGTCAATCTACTAAAAGCTTAAAGTCTGAATTTAAAATTCATCAAATTTTAATATTACCTTGTTCTGTAATGGCATACCTTTCTCTTCCTAACTGCACCTACTCTGCAGAGCAATGCTTCTTGCTTGAGGAACACTGTACTGCGAGGACTCGACTCGGGTGGAATAATAGCCTCCTCCCACGTGTGATCAGGGGGCCGGATACGAATCATGGAGTATCTTTAAGCCAGCTAAAATTCTTCTCTTAAACTTTTTTACGTATCTGTATCATTTGGCTTAGAAATAGAATTTTGGACTTACTCATTTTCGATGCATAAAACCGAAAAGACGATTTCTATAAAAAAAATGTAAAAAAAAATCGACCCGTGGCCAGGTGCCATCCAAGGAATCAGAACCACGGGTCGAAGAAAGGAACCAGCGGTCAGCAGTAAATAAAAAAATCTCCCCCCCCCCCTGCTTTCTGTCACTTGTTTTCTAACAAAAAAAAATGTCTAAAACTATCGTGATTTTCACAAAAAATAAGACTATCACATCTTTTCGGATGATTGAAAATAATTACAGAGCCTATCCGTTACAGTTTGCAGTTTGAATCGCTTTAATATCTTTATTAGAACTGAAGATAATATAGTTGCACATTTTTGTACTTTTAAGAAACAATTTTTATTATTCTTTAAATTTGTCAACTGCAACTGGTTCACAACAGTTTTCTTCATACTCAAGAATTTTTTCAAATTTTTCCCATCGCCCCTTTTATAAGAAATAATGCTCTAAACTTGACTGTTCTTAAATGTATCCAAAAATCCTTACTTTTTAAATATTTTTCAGTCTGCTAAGCACAACATTTTTTGTACATAAACGTCTTCAAGCTCAGTTACGTAGAACACTTTCAGCTTTCATATGACTGTTTTTTTGTTGCGCTAGCATTTTTTTGGACTGAGTTGCTAAGCTTCAAAGGCAGACGCCCATGATTTCCTCGCCGATAGTAGAAGACTTTTTATTGACTAAATACGTGAACCTCATATATTTACGATATTGCGAAAATCTATGAAAAATTACGGTACAGGAATCTAGCATTTTACGTACACCTTATGGACACAGAATACCAATATTTTCATTCATGCATTCTAATAAAGTCAAATTTGTAGTTAAATCAAATACAATTAATAATGTGTCAATATTATTTACTGGATTCGAAAGAGGATTAACATCCAAATCATATGTCAAAAAAATATTTACTTTTTAAATTTTTGCGAAGTTTAAAGATTGCAAGATGAAGTTCTTCAAAAGTTTTTATTCAAAAAATCCAAGACTTGAGATTAACTGCCAGCTTTTGTAGGTTTAAAGTTCTAGTCACTAACGAATTTAAAGTTTTTATATGTTCTTGGTTAGTACATAAAGTGAGTTTGTGAAAGAGTTTGGTCATGTGACCCGGTGCACTCGAGTTGCGGACGATGGTCAGAATCGACGAAGGGCATTCTTGAGTTGGGGACTAGGGTGAGTGCACAGGGACATTTCCTATTCACTACTTCTTTTCCTGTCCATCTAACGCTTTCCTCATTTTCTCGATCTCCTTTCTTTCCCAACATTTTCCCTTCAAACTTTTTCGATATTTTGGACTGTCAGCATTTTTTACTAATAAAAAAACTCATCTGTGCTTGTCAAACACTTGCTAGAAACGACACGAATTAATTGTAATTTAATTACAGAACCAATTTCAAACATTTCATCAATAAGAGATTGGTTCTTTTTCTATCATTTCTTTTCTCCCTTTTCTAGTGCTTTTCGTTTTCATGTAGGTTTCCGATTGGACTATAAACTTTTGTTTTAGAATTTCTAAACATAGCGTTCAATTTTGAATGATAAGCCTTACAACCGTTTGTTTTTTGCATTATTGTAGGAGAAATAGTAACCCATATTTCAGGTGGAAAATTGGAACCAATCTTAATATAAATTTCAAAAACATAATCAAAAAACTGTTGATCTATAGTGTCTAATGATTGGATAGCCTTGAGGTCTTCATTAAAACATTTTATTACATCAGACGAATTAAAAAAGCAAAATCAACACAATCTTTCCAAAAAAAAAGAAACTATTTCTGATTTTTCGTATTTGTATTCATTACTTCATCCAAGCACTTCGATTTTTCTCCACCAACTTTGACCTAAATGAGCTGTACAACGATTTATAGTAATGGAATTATTAAAAACTTAAAGTATAGCCGAATAGATGCACATTTCGAAGTCTGCATAAATTATTTTTGTCTTAAAAGGCAAATGTAATTTTTTCCATTCTGAAGTTAAGTGAGCAAATGCAATAGCATAGAAATTTATTTTTTCGTCAAGACGTAAGAAGGTAACCAAAGTTATATATAAACTGTTATGCAGCGCGAGAATTGAGGGTGTTCTGACCATAGTTCCCAACTCGAGTGCAGCCATATCACCATATTGACGTGTTCTTTTTGGATTACTTTTAAAATACGGCATTTTTCATGAATATGCTTTTGTGAGATTTCCGGTATCACCTTTTCAAAATCCTCTTAACATTTTTAAAAATAATTTTTGTCAATTCCGACTACTAACGTGAAGAAACGAAAAAAATATGCACGCAGAAAAGCTATATGAGAAAATTACTGATACCTTTGGATATACTTTGGTAGCGCGTATAAAATTAGAATTGTATAAACTATAAGATCTCATATATATAATACTCCTAGATGGCGCACTGCTTGAAATTCCTCTTCTAAAATAATAGCGCACAGACATATAAAGTGAACCCCGGAGTTAGTGGAAATTTTGGGGCTTACGGTCGACCGGTATCAGGGGACTCTGAGCTATTTTGTATCCTGTTTCTTTCTCTCTTTTGTCACACGTAATATCGCCGCAAAAAATCAAGATCCCCCACTTTAGAAGGCAATAACTCCGCAGAAAAAAATGTGAGGTTCGAATGAGACTCACACGAATCCGCTAAGTTTTCTAAATAAAATGGTGTTTCTGTAATTTGCGTAAAAAAATGTCGTTCCGAGCTAATTAGCAAAATACAAGTAAAAATGCTGTTGCGAGGCCCATTGTTGAGACACGTTAATTTTCACATGGCCCCCGAGCTAAGAATATGTTGGAAAAATTTTGAAAAAAATCTGGAGTGTGCTACAACATGTTTAGAATCCAGTAGAGACCATCAAATTTTAAAATATTTAAAAATGTCAGTTTTGCAAGGACTTTTGTTGAATGTTTTGATTTAGGGATTAAATGGAGCTATCGCGCTGTTTAATTGCATAAAAGGTGTAGTAATAAACCCTGAATCCTATTTCGACCACAAAACTGAATAAAAATGATAATTTCGCAAATAAAGTCGCTCAGAATAATTCTGAGTTTAATGAAGCGAGGCGCGTGGCACAGTAGTAGAAAAAAGTGTAGAAAAAAAGGTCCGTCAATTTCCCAGCGGCAGGCAGCCGTTTTCTACAGATTTTCCCACAGCTGCTGCTCGCTGAGCAGGGCCGTCTCAATGCTTTGAGGTGAGCTTCGCCCTTCTCTCCTGATATAAAATTTTAATATTATAATACAGTATCAGGCTTGCACACGAATTAATCTTGTATTTTGTTTATTTAATATAGTACACCTATTTCGGTATTATAATATAATTTTGTAATTATTAGGCTGCTAATTCGCTACTAAAATGCGTGAAAGATTTGTTTATATGAGCAATTCCATGTGCATATTTTTTTTTGAAATTATTTGAAATAAGATAATGTTGCACCATATGTAGTGTAATACAATTATTTTTCCATTTAGCCGAAAAGAAAGTGTGGACTTTCTTGGAAACTGAAAATAGAGGACTCCACACTTTTAACCATATCCCCTTGTTTTACCATTTTTTAAATATTTCCTCTTTGTCTCGCCATTTTTAAGAAATTTGTACTCTTTTCCTTATTGTTTCGCCTAAATGCGAATTGAATTAATACAGAAACCAGTATGAAAATAGAATTATTTTTATTTTGTTGGTTTGAAAAGTCTACTATTATACTTTTTCTTAACATTTATATCCGTTGATTAAAAATGTTACTATTTAATAAAAAAAATAATAATATTTAAAAAAACTTAACCGCTTTATTAATTTCTTTTTTCGTCGAAAACGAACTGTTGTGGATAGAAAATTGGTCCTTTTGGAATCATGTGAAGAACTTAAGCCTTTGTTAGTAATTTTTATGCGTATTGTAGTATTTGTTCTCGTAGGTGTTGAAAGAAAAACCCTAACATCATTTTTAAATAATTCCTAGAAATTACAGGATACACAAAATTGAAAAATTTGGTCTTTTTTCTTTAAACTCTCATAACTTTTGTGATTTTAATACTATTAAAGCGTATTTCTTTTAATATTCGTAATATGGTACAGTTCTGAACAAAAATTTCTTGAAACAAAAAATGTCAAAACCTTCTTGAATTTTTCAAAAACAAATGTTTAAACTTAATTTCTGAAAAAATATCCAATTAAAAAAGTGCATAGATAGTTTACACTGTCCTCTAAATAATTCAATTTACAAATTAATTTTTGAAAAATCGAAGAAATTTTTGGTTAAGAAAATATTTCTTGACAACTGTATCTTATTACAAATAATTTTTTTAAAAAATACACCTTTACAGAAATAAAGTCATTAAAGTTATAAGAATTAAATTAAAATTTCAAAAAGCTCAATTTTCAATGTATTCTAAGATTTTTGGAATTTTTCAAAAATCATCTTATAGTTTTTCTTTCAACACCTAAGAGAACAAATACTGCAATTTTCATTGAAATTTCGAACAATATCTTACATTCTGCAGATGACTTGACATGGAATTGCTCATATAAACAAATCTTTCACGCATTTCAGTAGCGAATTAGCAGCCTAATAATTACAAAATTATATTATAATAGCGAAATAGGTGTACTATATTAAATGAACAAAATACAAGATTCATTCGTGTACAAGCTTGATACTGTATTATAATATTACAATTTTATATCAGGAGAGAAGGGCGAAGCTCACCTCAGAGCATTGAGACGGCCCTGCTGAGCGAGCAGCAGCTGTAGGAAAATCTGGAAAAAAAACGGCTACCTGCTGCTGGCAAATATGACGGACCCTCTTTTTCTACACTTTTTTCTACTACTGTGCCACGCGCCTCGCTTTATTACACTCCGAATTATTCTGAGCGACTTTAATCGCGAAATTATAATTTTTATTCAAGTTTTGTGGTCGAAATAGGATTCAGGGTTTATTACTACACCTTTTATGCAATTAAACAGCGCGATAGCTCCATTTAATCCCTAAATAAAAACATTCAACAAAAATCCTTGCAAAACTGACATTTTTAAATATTTTAAAATTTGAAGGTCTCTACTGGATTCTAAACATGTTGTAGCACACTCCAGATTTTTTTCAAAATTTTTCCAACATATTCTTAGCTCGGGGGCCATGTAAAAATTAACGTATCTCAGCAATGGGCCTCGCGACAGCATTATTACTTGTATTTTGCTAATTAGCTCGGAACATTTTTTTACGCAAATTACAGAAACACCATTTTATTGAGAAAACTTAGCGGATTCGTGTGGTTCTCATTCGAACCTCTTCACATTTTTTTCTGCGGAGTTATTGCCTTCTAAAGTGGGGGATCTTCATTTTTTGCGGCGATATTAAGTGCCCATAAGAACTAACTTCGGGTTTCTTTGTATGTCTGTCTCACATCGATCATGAACTCACTCAGTATTGCTCATGCGCCGCCAACTATGAGCGCGGTTTAGTGTTTATTTTGACGCATGCGCACTGATCCCGAAGTTCATACTAGAAGGAGAAAAAACGTTATCGTTCATATTCTTAGCTTTTTGGACGCGCCACTTACTGTGAGGTATATGCAGTTAGCAATATAGGAGTATTGCATTAATGTAAGATCTGAGTATTGGAATAGAGATGTCTGATCATGGAAACAATCCTATTAGTCCTTAAAATAATTATAATTCTACCATTTTAAATTGTGTTTTCGACTGTGCAATTTCACAGTGACATTGTTAGCCCCTCAATAAATCTTTTATTAAATATCTTCTACGATATCAAGTGATACCCAGGTCAAACACTACTAACCTTTAACATTAATCTCTTTGTTGAAGTATCCATAGGTCTTTTTAGGATCAGGAGGGATGATTGACGAGTTCAAGCAGACGAACGGAAACGATAAATTCCCAAGTGGATATACCGTCGTATTAGGTGTGATTGTTGTCGCATTTGGTGCACTTATCGCCATTGTTATTGGTATCGCAGGCTTCAAAATTATAGGACTCGACGTTGTCGAAGAATTCGAAGCTGTTGAACTATTAACAGAAATGGTTTGAGGTGATTCAAACGAAGCCACTATCAGTGCTTCTATGTTGTATGTAGTGTTCACTTTCGTAAAGTTAGTTTTAAAATTATAATCGTTCGTCTGCCCATAATACTTGCAGTCTATAAACCAATAGGTAGAGACCAAAGTCGCATTATTCGAAAGAAACTGAGCGTCGCCTTCCCGCAACTCAATTTTTATGTCTGCTTCTGAACCTGAAGAAACGTAGGTGCCTTCTACGGTCTTATTTGACTGAACTATGGTAACGTTACCATTCAGAAGTTCTGAAAGAAATTTCGTTTTGGGTAACTGTCATCGTTACT
>NC_046660.1:114507097-114523108 GCF_010883055.1 Belonocnema kinseyi | reverse complement strand
CCCCCCCCCCTCTCTGGTTGACGGGTTAAGTAAGTTCACCGTATCCCTCTGAGCGACCTTTAATTTAATAAAAAGAAAAATTAAATATTTTTTATGGTTTACGAATAATCGCGATTCCTTCTTTGTTGAATAGATTGTAACTGATATATCCGCATTAATAGGGACACAGTAATTAGTATACTTTTCTCTTATTTAGTTTTAAGATATAGATAATTCTTGAAGCATCTTTTTTCTTTTTACACGTTCGAATTTATAAAACTAAAATCCGCAATAATAGGGGCGCAGCAATATGTCCACAATTTTTGTTTATCTGCGGTAATATCTAACAACATACTTTTTATTTAAATGTTGAATATTATTGTGTACTACTTTACGTTTTAGTATTTTATTACCGTTTTTATGCACAACATACGTCAAACTTTAAAGTGAAACCAAAAACTTATTGTTATTTCATTATAATATTAAAAATAATAGTCAATAAAGAGAGGCTAAAGCGTGATTCCGCAGTAAGTTGGGACGGTTACCCTATTTACTTTTTTGCCTGCTTTTTCTAGAGATCTTGCATTTAAATTTCCAACTGTATAATTTATTTTAATTCAATTGCATTTTTCTTATCAACTTGTTTGATTTAAAAAAAGATGTATAATTAAATTAAATTGACATTTGATCTACTTACGCGTTACTTGATACTCAATACGACGGCTTGTGATAAGATGCCACAAAAATGGAAGATACTCTTTTGTAACTTTTACTTCCATCTCATAGATACCAATAACATAACCCTCAGATTCAGGATAACTTACAGTGTAGTACGCTGTTGCATTCCTCGTTGGAGGCGACTAAAAATGTTTCGAAAAGTGCACGGCATGACTCGTTAAACTAAAGTCTTTATTGTAATTCCCGAAAGGGAAATGGCTTAATGGTGTAATAACAATATAAATAAAGAAAAGGTCCAGATTAGATATTCCACTGTTTAATTTAGAAGTATTTAATCCACTAATAAAACTGAATATTTAATGGAAAGACGGGACTAGATTTTAGGAATTGATAAGAATCAAGATAACTTTGTGACAAATTATGTATTTAAGATGGACTAAGTTAATTTTTTTACTAAATTATCAAATTAATTACTAACCAAGAAATGGTGTCCTCTAAAAGCATTATCTGACCATTCATAGATAAATTTAAAATGAGGTCTTGACCCATCCCGGGCAAAAACATCAGCTCTGAATGTTATCGAACCACCCAAGACAACTGGACCATCGTGTGACAGTTTAACGTAATAATCGTTATTAGCAATAACTGAAACATCAAAATATACACATCAAGTTTTTAAAACTACATACAAATACATAATATGTAATTTATATATTTATACTATAAGACATCAAGGAAAAACCTTAACATGATAAATTTCATTTATTAAACTATAATACAATCACATTACTCCAGGTACATATCTCTTTTAAAGTAATTGTAATATGTATAAGATTAAAAAGAAAATAAGCTTAAAATTAATTTAAATCCATGCCCACTACTCAAGGTATGTTAAGGTGGCACAATACTATTAAGGTATAAATATGTAAAATATTTTATAATTTGGGGCTCATTCAGGTCTAATTTGGTCCCGTAGTACACAATTTTGGGCTCTTTTATATTTTGTAAAAAATAGTGTTTGCAATAGCTTCACGTTAAGCTGGCCAAACATTGCTGCAAAACGTACAGTCCAACTCCGATAACTTTCCAATTTCGGAGCTGCAGGGGCGGAAAATTCCAGGAATGGCGGACTTATCGGATGCCCCCTATAGTAGCACGATATTATATGCGCGAATGCGTAATTCATTGGCGCAAATCATGAGCAAAATGAGTTTTTCGAGGGAGGTGCTCTGTCCTATTTAGTGTGGACTCTCCACGGGAGTTCGGCTTCTTGATTGTTATCAAGAAGCCATCTGTTATCGGTGTTAATTGCCTGGATGCTAAAGAAAATCTTTGCTTTAAACAGCATAACTTTAAGGCGGCCGGCGCGCCGCGCGCGAGCTCACAGCTTTGCGCAGGAACTTCCCTAGGCGGAGGCATATCCTCAAGCACGAATCCACCAGACCCCCTGGTGAGTAATCAAAACACCGACTCCCACAGCAAACCAATCCCAGATATTTTTTAAAGGCGCCGAATGCCTCCTTACTATGAGGAGATCGAAACGACACAAGACGGAGGACAGTGAGATTACAAACGCTCTTTCTCAACCTCTCCCGGAGGACAATGACCACTCTGAACTTATAGACCACTATGACCTTAACAGTACTGACGCGATCATCGGAACACAGACTTATGATGCTTACGAACAAACACAGATTAACAACAGACAACAGACATTCAGCAACGACCCCCGTACCCAGTCTATTCTCGAATATCGTTATGAAGAAACTGAACGGGGTCCGTGTAAGGTGATTGTTAACTCTGACCTCGCGATCTTGATATCTTGATAGATTTAAATATGCGAAACTACTCAACAACGCGTTTAAGAATTCCGTTGTAGACGTTAAAAGCTCCCGATTCGGTAAACTGTCAGTTATGGTAAAATCAGCCCGCGAATCCAATATAATTCTAAGTGACCCTTAAGAACATGGGTTTGAGGGCATCCAGCCCATCATATTTTGTCGCCTGTCAAGGTGTCATTAGTGGTATCCCTCCTGATTTGTCGGAAAATGAGATAAAAGACAATCTAGTTATCATGAGTAACACCCAGTCGATTAACATTGCAGATGTTCGTCGCTTAGACCGAATAAATGTTGAAAAAGATTTCAACAAAGTTTCCTACGTCCCCTTGCGTTCCATTTTGCTAACCTTCAAAGGTAGAACCCTCACGGAAAAGTAGCCATTTACAATGCCTCAACGACCGAAGAGCCTTACGTCTGACCAGTTAAAATCTGCTGGAAATGTCTCCCGAATGGACATATCAGCAAACAATGTCGCTCAAAAGCTCGCTGCAAACGTTGCAGTGAGGACGACCACGCCGATGTTTCCCCCTGCCCTAACACGAATAGAACCCCTAAGTGCGTAAACTGCTCAGGACCCCACATGCCAAATTCTAAAGAATGCGCGGAATACATATTCCAAGGGGACTTTCGCTACTATGCCATTCACAACTGCCTAAATTTCATGGAGGCTAAAGCCATCCTCAAAACCAGGAAAACCGACAAACAACCTCATCATGATTCCCGCTTCAAAGCGAACAACTACCCTGGAGTCAGAAATGATCCTCCCCCGATTACGCCCGCGTACTCTCCCCCGTTAGTTTTCTCAGACACCTTGTGCAACTCTGCCCACACATTTATCACTCCTAGCTAGTCAAGCGCAATAAATCCCCCCCCCCCCTCTCATGAACCCTAGAGACTATAAAAGTAAACAGTCTCATCTACTTCAGGGGCATTTAACAAAGGAAGCCCCTCAGCTTCCCCTAACCAACCAGACTCTGCAAACAATCAAAATTATAACCCTCGCCAACAATCCTACTCTACTTTCACTCCTTCCTCCCTCCCTCATTCCCCTTCCCCCCTGCAAGCACCGTAGTCCCCTCCTCATCTTCGAACTTACTTACAATTATTGGTGATCTACTTTTAATGTTGACTAATTTCATCAGCCTTCTTTCATCTGACAATTCCCGAAAATCAGTGGAATGCCACCACTTAGTTAACTCGCTTTCAGAATGTATTTCCTCTCTCTTTACATATCTTTTACAGCCTTAGCTTGGCACAGGTCTATGTTTGGCGAATTATACAATGGAACTGTCGCGGTGTAACAAACAAAAGAAGTGATCTCACGACTGTTTCGAAGGGCTCTGATATTCTGTTACTGTGCCAAACATTTCTAAAGTCTGATAAATCATTCACCATACGCGATTCACTGCTGCTCGCACACTGGTTTTCTCAAGCGACAAGGCTATCATCACACACTCAAACTAAACAATCACGTGACTTTAAACATTCATTTAAATAATAAGGAAACCGAAAATAGTTTTGAAATAGGCGATGTCGATAAATTGAATAATTTTCAATCGCAGAAAATCTTATAAAAACGAAACATTAGAACTTTAAACACACCGCCCGCCTCGTGAGTGGTAACTGCACGATGAAAAGAAAACATTAAGAGCTTAATCGAGTATTTTTCAACAACGCAAATGCCGCCCGCTGTAAAGAAACAGTATAAATTTAATTAAAATTTAAGTCTTAGCCGCTCACCATAATCCACTAAGTTTACAGAATAATTTTATTATATTTTTTTTAAATCTCATTAATAATAGTTGTTCAGATTTCGCTCATTTCTTTCGCTCTGACTGGTACAGACAAATCTGAGTAATGGGACGTTCGTATTCCGAACTGGCAGTTTTTACGCGAACAAAACGTACTAAATCGTCCTTACCCTTTTAGTATTTAATTATACGGCCTAACAACCATCTAGAAGGTGGTGACGAATCTTGCTTCACAAGAGAGATATCACCGATCACAAGATTTAGCTCTTTGTTCAACCATTTGTAGCGTTTTTGTAAAGACTGTAAATAATCAACAGCCCACCTTTTCCTGTAAATCTCTGAAATTTTTTGTACTAACTTTCATCGATTTAAACAATTTTTCGAAGTAAATTCCAATGAGGGTTCTGGAATGCTGGTCAAAGGGGCTCCAATCAAAATTATGCCCAGGTGTAAGATAGGAAAAGTCTTAAGGATCATTTGAAAGAGGGACAATAGGACGGGAATTGAGGCAAGCTTCTATACGAGTAAGAAGGGTATAAAACTCTTCGTATGTAAGAGTACGTGCACCTACATTTCTTTTCAGATTGTGTTTAAAACTCTTAACTCTAGCCTCCCATAAACCCCCAAAATGAGAAGCGGAAAGAGGTTTGAAATACCAAAAAGTACCTTGAATTGCGATCTCATTATGTAAATTAGCATCTAGTCTAAGATTTAAAAGGCAATTTTTTAATTCCCGGTCAGCATCGTGAAATGTCGTACCATTATCACTGTACAAGTGTAGAGGTCTTCCTCGCCTTGAAGAAAATCGCTGAAAGGCGGCGAGAAAAGCGGCAGATGAATAATCAGAAACAAGTTCTAAATGGACAGATTCCGTACAACAACAGACGAAAAGCGCAACGTGAGTTTTGTAACTCTTTCTGCCACAACGGGAAGCAAAGCGAACATTACCATAAATGAGCCTGCATAGTCCACACCAGAATGTGTGAATTGACGATGAGCAAACATGAGCCTCCTTTAAATCTTCACTAAGAATTCTAATGAAAAGGGAAGCTGAATAAGCTTTTGACGAAGCGTCAGAAAGGCCATGAATCTCGAATTCAGAGTTTGTATGCCGTTGTCTTGTCCATCTGGGAACTTTAGATGCTTCTAATTTTTCCAGAGAACTATGATAATTTAACCATTGAATTTTAAGATCAGGTAGTCTGTTGTCCCACTCGAGTTTACGCAGCCGAAGGTCCCGCATTAAAATTTTTGCCACCATTATGACTGGAGTTATCCAACCCATAGGATCATACAACTTGGCTATTAATGAAAGAACAATCCGTTTTGTTGGATTTACGACTAAAGAAGAAATCACTTTAAAAAGGAATGAACCAGACTCAGGATCCCAAAATAAACCTAGAACCTTCAGCTGAGCATCCTCCGCTAACCGAAATTCGATAGCACGTTCGTGTTCTCCCGAGGGACAATCTTATAATAGTTTGGGTTCATTTAAGGCCCATTTCCGCAAATGGAAACCGCCAGCTTCTAATAACAGAGTTACTTGAGCTCGTGTCTGTTTAGCCTCAATCTGACTATCTGCACCAAACAAAACATCATCGACGTAAATATTATTTTCTAATATAGTTTGGGCTAAAGGAAATCTATTTCCTTCATCATAAGCTAACTGCTTAACCACTTTGTTAGCCAAATAAGGAGCACAGGCAGTACCATAAGTAACGGTTAAAAGTCTATAAGCAATGAGCCTTTTATCAGGAGAAATCCAGACAATTCTTTGATAGTCGCAATCCCGAGGGTCAACTAGAATTTGTCTAAACATTCTTTCAATATCAGCCATATAAACAAAGCGATGTGATCTCCAATTCATAATGATGGAAACAAAATCATTGAGAATCTTGGGACCGATGTGAAAATGAGAATTCAAGGAAGAATTATTGGAAGTTAAACTGGAAGCGTTGAAAACAACCCTCAACTTAGTAGTGGAACTACTTTCTCTTAAGATAGGGTAATGAGGCAAATACACAATTTATGGAAAACTATCCAATTCCTTTTTTTGAAGAAGTTCCATGTGTCCAAGGCTTTTATATTCTAATAAGAAACTGGAGTATTGTAACAATAGTTCCGATTTCTCTGATAAACGACGAAGTACTTTATTCAAAACAATCTTAGCTCTCTCCAAGGATGCACCTATTTTTATGGGTGGACCGTTTTTGAAAGGTAAGTGTATCATGTAACGTCCGTCTTTTGGTCGTTGGTAATTCGTGGAGAAATGCTCTTCACAAAACATCTCGTCATCTGTCAAAGTATTTTTAAAGGAAACTTCCTCCAACTCCCAGAACCTGGTTAAGTCTTCATGCAAGACTTCTGCTGAAATAGTCTGATGTTCTATGCCTGGAATGTTAATTTATATTTTATTTGTGACTGAAATCGGCCCATATAATATCCAACCAAAAACGGTACTTTGCGCAGTAAGATAACCCGACATACCCTGTTCGAGACACCAGGAAGTAAACATGAACCATAATTATCGGCTCCTAAAATAATATCAACTTGATGGGAGCTAAAGGGATTTGGATCTGCTACCCCTAACTCTTTTAATTGATCTGCATTCCCCCCGTTAGATCTTACAGGAGGAGCATATGATATAAGGTGTAATAATACTAAAGCTCTCTCGGTAATAAAACAACATTCAGATCTATGGTCCAGCAAAACTCTAAATCTGTGACTTCTTCCATTTTCGGCTTGGAGGGAAATAACAGCCGTAGCGAGTAAGGTTGAGCGCGACAAATTTTGATGATTATTCAGAAAATGAAACGAAACTTTATCGTCTGCTTCTTTAGGCGCTTCATGATTCCCCCCCCCCCCCCCTTCACAGTGGAATTACCGGGATCATTTCATTGTGACGCGAGAGAACCTGAAACTGCCAATTGGGAAGTAACCGATGCAGAGTTAGTTGGTTGTAAGGTGGGATTTGAATTTTAATCATCGGAATGCAACAGGGAATTATGTCTCCTACCGCACTTGTAACATTTGAATTTACTAGCACAATTATGAGGGCGATGTCCGGGCGTGAGACAATTATAACAACAATGATTATTTGTAGAAACTTCCCTACGCCTGTTCACAAACAGAGCTTTGAATTGGTTGCATTTAAATAAAGCTTCTAACTCCCGATTGGTTTGAAGCCTTACTCTTTTCTTTAGAACTTGCACCAGGTTTTGAAGCTTTAATAGCCTCCAAAATACGTATGCGAATCTCCAAAAGTGAGTCAAGTTGTTGATAAGTGGAATAATCAGTGCTAGAACCAATATGCCTCTACCATTCCTTGAGAGTACTAATATCAAACTTTGTAACCATTGTAAAAACAAGACACTCCAATGTTCTATTAAGCGTTTAATATTTTTAAGAGCCGCCAAAGACTCATTTGTTTTATCACGTAAGTCTTTTAAGTCTTCCAGAATATTATTCGAAACATTAGGAAGATTGATAAAGGCTTGTAAATGAGTTGAGATTAAATCTCTCTTGTTGTCAAATCTAGTCTTTGGCGACTCCCAAGTGGAGATAAAGTTAGTATCAGTTATCAAAACATGTCTTAAAAAAACTTCAGCTTCGCCCTTTAAGGACAATTTCAAATAGTGTAATCTTGTTACATTTGACAAGGAATCGTTTAGAATTATTAAAGCAGTAAATAAATCGCGAAAATTCTCGCAATACTTGTAGTCTCCTAAAAACTCCGGTAAAGTGATCTGAGGAAGTTTAATTCGCAAGGAATCATGACGAATAATTTGAGACTGATTTAAACTTTCATTAGCCTTAGTTTCAGGAGTAAGCAAGACCAATTGATTATATAAAAAATCTCGTGCATTGAGATAAGCATCTTCAATAGCGAGATACTTAGACTTTGTGAAATATTCCAATTTCTCACGCTCAGCCGATGTAGTTCTAGCTTTAATTTTCAGATGCAGGGTTTCACAACTCTTCCAGCGTTGGTCAAGAAATTCTATCCTTGATTTGACAGTAGCCACTGTTAGATTGGCTTTTCCAAGTTTCTTAAAATTGGTTTCAGTGAGTAGAATATGAAAGTAGAATTGAAAGTTGCTGATAATTCAGCTAACATTGAAAAGTCTTAATTTGCACACTAAAGAACTGATTTACTTTAGTTTTAAAGTGCTCTTACAAGGGAAGCCAATTTGAGTGTGCGAGAGCATAATTATTAATAAAATTTCAATAAATCATCACTGAAATACTACGGTCTGAATTATTATTTTGTTCGCCAGAACGAGCCTCTCTCATTATGGGCAAATTAAAGTTGTCATCTTACCACTGGAGAAGGTTAGAAATCGATGAAGTCTAAAATTAAATGTGTTGCAAGTCATCCAAATATCAGCTGGAAAACCTGTTACTTCTTCACTCAGGTGAAGAATAATGAAAGACCGATCCAGTGAAGAATGACAGCATGAAAGAGTACAGTACAGACTGTTTGGAGAAGGACGACTGCCTTACAGTGCGTGCGAAGATGTTGTCACCAGCGTATATCCTTGCTATGTGACCTCAAGCCGTCATATTTTCCACCTACTTCTTGTGCTTTTACTAAATAAAATTTCTCACTTTGGTCTTTTCTGTATTAATTTTACACTTTTGAATGTTTTTTCACGATCTTCTATCCGGCACGAAGGACCATTTGTTTAATGTTTATGTTTATAAATAATTAATTTTGCCAGATCAGAAATAGACAGAGAAGAATCGTTAGAAATATTGAATAGTTCAAGTTTTATTTTAAGTATAGAATACTTGGCAGACTAAGACCATTTTTTAGAACCACACAGATTACTCACTCGTTTATATAGACATTTTTGTAAGATGTAAGCTTAAATTTCTTTATTGAGTTAATCACTTTACTGATCCGAAAAGATTGGACAACGATCTGTCGCGATTCACTGCTGCTCGCATACTGGTTTTCTCAAGCGACAAGGCTATCATCACACACTCAGACTGAGAAATCACGTGACTTCAAACATTCATTTAAATAAAAAGGAAACCGAAAATAGCTTTGAAATAGGCGATGTCGATAATTTGAATAATTTTCAATCGCAGAAAATCTCATAAAGACGAAACATTAGAACTTTAAACAAACATCATTAGAGCTGACAGGTTTGCCCATAATCCCGGTGGTTTGGCAATTTCAATTAAAAGGTGTATAACCTTTTTAAAAGTTATCCTCTATACTTAACATTAAAAATAGCCTAGAGACTCTTTCTATATCTATTGGCACTTCACTTGGACAACTTCTGATCGTTTCCGTTCACAGGGTCCCCTCTATCGGCGGTAGAATCTCATAAAATACCTGGAAAATATTTTTAGAATCAGTTAACGATAACAATCCGAATAACGTTCTTATTGGCGAGGAATTTAATTCACATCACAGTCTATGGGGTAGTACCCAGGTTTATCAAAATGGCGAAGCACTTTGTGCAGCCCTTGATGATATAGACTTTATTTCTTTAAATAATGGGAAGTCAACTTATGTTAATCGTCCAGATGAATCTCCCGCGATTCTGGACCTTACTTTTATAAGCCTTTAACTTTTTACCTTTTGTGCACATGATGTATGGGGCGACACCCTGGGCAGTGACCATTACCCACTGATCACTAGTCTGAGTGTGCAAGTACCTATTTCCAACTACTATTCACACATATATAACTTAAAAAGAATTAACTGGCCGTCCTTTTCTTCCAATTTAAAAAATTTCGTAGAATCCAGGGTGACTGACATGCTTTCACCGACATTGGATACCATCTCTAGTTACAATTCTTTTGTTGAATGCGTGGATGAGGCTATCTGGTCATCCGGGGTACCCTTAGCCACTTCCAAACCATCAACCCATTGCCATCCATTAAAAAACAAACCTTTCGTTCAAGCTCCTTGGTGGAATGAGACATGCGACAATGCTATTAAGGACAAGCATAAAGCTTCTATCAAATTTAGAAAACTATCTAATTATTCCAACTATTTAATTTATAAAAAACTTACAGCTAAAGCTAAATGCACCCTCAATGAAGCCAGAAGAAAGTCTGCTTCGGATAGAATTAAGTGAATAAATATTTAAGATTAATAAACTAAGGTTACAAATGTATAAAATCATTTCTTCCAAATGTAGTTTATAATCACTTGTCATTTCAAAACATCGAATGTGAAACCCAGCTTTAATTCACGAATTATTTAGGTTTAAGTTTAATTTTGTAATGTAACAGAGCCGAATGAAACATGAAACATTTGTATACCAACGCAATGTCGGTTTCTTTGATACGCGATTTCGATACAACTTCGTAGAATAAGTAATCGTATTTAGTCGCGTTGGAAATAATATTTTCATCGCATATTGTAATAGTATTTTAAACTTTTAATTATTATTTTTGAACTTTAAAAACATGGATAAGATTTGTAACATTGATAGTTTATAGCTGAGATTAATTTTAAGACACTTGATATAATTTCAAGATATTATAGTTCAGGTTGACGAGTCCTAATTTAATTAGCTACCGAATTTATTAATAATAATTTGGAATTTATTTTGACGTTGTATCTTAAAACAAGATATTGGAAAATCACTCGCATGTAAATCCCTCCGGGCATGGCTTATTTCATGCACGGGAGCCAAAGTTCACGTGCTCAGCTTGCTGAGGCCGTGATTGTCCGGGAAATAAAAAATTTTCCCGAAAAAGGGCAAATTTTACGTGCACGTATACATAAACATACATTTATACATACACACCCACACATGCATACACATATTTTCAGGTACACACGTGCTTACGCATCTCTCCGCGATAGTCTTCTCTTTTTTTTTTTTATCCGAACACACACTCCTCCAACTTGCCCTCTCTCGATTCTTTATTAATATCATTCCACTTTGTCTTTCTCTCTCTCTCTCTCTCTCTCTCTCTCTCTCTCTTAACATTGGCCTATCCCCCATACCCAATATCTCACACTTCAAACCTAATGCATCATACACGAACATATGTATCCGTGGCCGTGAGGCTGTAGGGAAACGCTGCGAGAGTGATGGACAATTGGGGGTGGTCGAAGGAGAAGTTAGGAGGTGCGAGCCTTTAAAAGATCTCGCATAATAGGTCTCGGGAACTTTGCGTTTGATATCGTGACGAGGTACGTAAGAAAACTTCGATATTATTTCAAATTCTTTGTCAAGATTTAATATCTTCTTATGTTTTATATTCATTTTTTCTTATCGTTTAGCTTCTTAATTTTATAGCAATTTGTAATTTTATTTTACTTTATCGTGAATTAAAGCCAAATATGTTTTTTATTAATTTCGTGTTTTTACTTTCATAAAAATATAATATACGAAATCCTGTAATATTCAAAGTCTTCCAAAGTTTTTGCGAATCAATTGATAGAACATCATCTATCTCCAGAATATGGAGTTATTAAGTTATTTAAAAATATATTCACTGAACCAGCAATCTCGTCCTGCTCGGCAGATAGCAGCGTAGTTTCAAAACTACACGATCTCGTAACTGAGACGTGTATACTGTATTCCATGATAGGTTTCCCAGTTACTTCAGGACCAACCAGTTCCTTGAGGCTCCATTCACCAAAAATGAACTTACTATAGCCATTTCTTCCTTGAAAATTAAATCTTCTCCCGGACTAGATACAATTGATAATACTATCATTAGTCACTAAAAATATAGCTAAACTTATCTACAACTTTATTTCATGCAGGAACATTTATTTTAATATCAATGGCGAATTGTTTGGACCTAGAGTAAGCACAGTGGGCCTTCCCCAGGGCTTCATTTTGATTTCCATAATGTATTCAGTTTATAGTCACAAGCTCCCATCGCCTTTTGCTGGCGGGGTGTCTTATTCGAATTTGCAGATGATATAGTAATTTTATTTAGATTCAGTGACCCCGAACTTTGCATCACATCTCTCCAACAATGCTTAAATGTATTTTCAGAATTTTCATATGAACGCGGATTAGAAATTTGCCCAGAGAAAACAAAATTAGATCTTTGTAACAAACTAAAATTGAATTTGGATGACCCCATATATACCTTAAATCTTAATAAATGTTTCATTAATCCCTCGTTAAACGTCAAATTTTTAGGAATTATTCTGAATTACTCATTTTCGTTGAGAGGCATGTGGAGGGGTGCCCACCCATATACTCTCATTACGATTTATGACTCAGAAGTTGTTTAGACTACGGTTCTCATATTTACATATTACAAAACCATAAATTCTTTGATAAATTAGGAAAAAATTAGATACCAAGCCCTGAGATTAGCCGTAGACTATAGGACAAGTACCCTCATAAATGTAATTTTAGACGAAACATGTGGAACCCCCCCCCCCCCCTTAAATTTCGATTCAGTGTTCTAGCAAAAAAAAAATATCGTAAAGATGCTCTCAAATCTTAGTCACCCTCTAACAAACAAGATTGAGGACCTTTGGAATATCACACATCAAAACAACCCGCATAGAATAACAGACATTTTTACACGCATAGCAGTCTTTAGAAGATGGAAATTCAATTACTCTACATCCATTTTCTCTACTGAAGCAATTGCCATTTTATATACACTATATTTCAGTATAAAGCATGCGACGTTCTGCCCTACTGGGCAGTTCGCTAAATTTGTTTCGGATAACAAACATACCGCTTCACCACTATCTATGGAATCACACACTATCTGATCATGGCTGAATATACACGACTGCAGTCAGTATGAAGCCAACGCCTGTGCACCGAAGTGCGCACTAGAATCATCATCATCATCATCATGAGCAAAATAGCACAAGTAGTGGGAGAACCCCACATAGTGTGCGTATTGTACGTGTGATGACGTTTTGAGGGGAGTGTACACTTATCGGATGGCAAGTTATCGAAGTTGGACTAGTAAAAATTATTTTACAGAAAATTCACCTTAAAGAATACTTTAAAGCTTATTTAGGGCTCTGGGAGTATGATAATGAAAAATGTAAGGCTCCTGAAATATCATCGACCGAAAGTCTTGCGATATTTTCTTTGCTCTTTTTTTTGTTATATATGATGTTGTGTCACCTTAATGTTATAAAAAATGCACTAAGAAAATCATAAAACCCATTATTACCCCTCGCATAATTTAGGGATAGAAATTTACTTGGTATTTTTTACAATGAAGGTAAAAAATATATTCAGAAAATTGTGAAAATATACAAAATTGAACATATTTCTTTATAACGAATTTGCAAAGTTTATGGCAGATACGAACATGATATTTTTAAATGTGTACGTCTAACTAAAAAGGTACCAGTTTGCAGCATTTACTTGTAGCGGTATTAGTGTTAGTGAGTGTAGGTAGAAATGTAAATTTTAGGTTTCCAATATGAGAAATTATAGTTCAATGTATGCTTAGTCGGGTGACATCATACTTATATCTCGCAAGTGCGTAAATTTTAGGTTTGAAGAAAAAATATAACATGTGCGATTATGAAACTCGCAAACTGTAAATTTGTCCGATGAAATTCGTTCGAAAAAGATCTACATACAGAAAAAATTAGAAAAGTTTTGTTTTCTTAACCATTATGCCCGTGGGGACAATAGAAATCAAAACCATAAAAGTTTTACGTCGGCTCGCTGATGCATACACCCCTGGCCTTTAAAAACGTCCCCCAAACGGACACTAGAACTGGTTTTTGGCTGTTATTTACGGAAGAGTGCATCGTACAATAAAATTGAATAGCGATGAAAATATTTTAAATAAAATTTCCAACATTCAAAGCTTCTATACACTTTTGCTTTACAGACCATAGTTCATGCGCAATCAGCTCCAGGAGTGGGAGGGATGTTTTTGCGTTTCCGCGAAATGTACTCGCGAGCTTAGTTTTTGACTTATAACTTATAAATGAGTAGTTTTTCGGCAAAAATGCAATCAACAAATATTTGTAGTGTAGACAGTTTTTCACGATCCCGGCTGTCACCTCATGGGTAATGTAGGACTCGCAACGTCTGTTCTCGATAAAAAATGTTTAAATTTTTTATTTTTAAGACATACAAAGTGAAATTTAGTCACCAGATTTTCTCGAATAACATTCTGTAGATAAATATGATGTGACAAGATTGCAGAACAGTAGAAGAAGAGTTTGTTAAAAAATGCGAAAGATCTGTGATGGGTCCTAGAAGAAAATGAGAAACTCATGTCGAAAGATAGAAACTACGCACATACTTCGCGCACTCAAAACTAAGTACAGGGCGCACAGCGTAAAATGAGCTCAAAAAATGGAAATAGGGTAATTCTTTTAACAAAAAAGGGGGAAATGGGTTTTTTACATTCTCATCCGAGAAGGTATTAGATTTGTGTAAAATTTGCCCCCCCCCCAGTTTTGGTCAAATGTCCACGCTTTGAGACCCCCTTAATCCGAAAAACAGGTTTTTACGAATGTGTCTGTATGTCTGACTGTGAACACGATTACTTTTGAAAAAATCCATCTATTAGATTGGCCTTTGGTATACTTATTCAGTGTCCTAAACTAAAGGTCAATTTCGTTAGCCAGCCATTCTGGATGAAAATTCAAAATGTGGGCACATTTTGAAAATTTTTGAGACCATTTTTTCAAAATTCAACATTTCTCTGTACGGTTATTCATAGTATTCAAAAGTTTAAACAATTTATCCCAATGACTTTTTCGTAAAATCAAAAATTACCAGAGTTATAGCATTTACAAAATTCCAAAAAACACACGAAAATGAACATTTTACGCCAAATAACGCACGATATAAAAAAAAGTCAAGAGAAGAAAAATGTTGCTTTTTGAATTCCCTACAAGATTATCGTAACAACTTTTTGAATTTTTTTCAAAAATTAATAATTTAAATTTTAACAGCATACAAAATAATGAAAAATCCAAAAAATACATTTTTCGTCCAAAACTGAGCAAAATACAGTAAAAGATGACGGAAAAAAATTGTGCATTTAAAAAAGATCTACAAATTTGTTATTAACCACTTTTTGATAGGATGCATAGTTTTGGCTATTTTTTTACGATTAAAACTGAAAACAGAACTATCAAAAAATTATTCATGACAAATAATCATTTTTACATACTTATCAGAGAAGGTACTAGATTTGCGTAAAATTTGAGACCCCCCCCCCCCAGTTTTTGTCAAATGTCCACGTTTTGAGACCCTCTCAATCTGAAAAATAGGTTTTTACATATGTGTGTGCCTGTCGGTCTGTCTGTGAACACAATGACTTTGGAAAAATCATTCTATCAGATTGGCCTCTGGTACACTCTTTTAGTATCCTAAACTGAAGGTCAAGTTTCTTAGCCAGTTATTTTGGATATAAAATTCAAAAAGTGAGCGCATTTTGAATTTTTTTTTGACCACTTTTTTCAAAATTCAAAAATTTTCTGTACAGATGTTTATAGTATTCAAAAAGTTGAACAATTTATCCTGATGACTTTTCCAAAAAACCAAAAATTACCAGAGATAAAGTATTTGCAAAATACCAAAAAACACACGAAAATTAACCTTTTAAGCCAAATAACGGACGATATGAAAAAAGTCAAGAAAAGAAAAGGTTTGATTTTTAAATGCCCTACAAGATTATTATAACAACTTTTTGAATTTTCTTGGAAAATCAAAAATTCGAATTTTGAAAGCATAGAAAATAATGGAAAATCCCAAAATTACATTTTTCATGTAACAATTTTACAGTATTTCAAACATTCTCAAATATATAAATGGATTTAA
>NC_046660.1:114499620-114506997 GCF_010883055.1 Belonocnema kinseyi | reverse complement strand
AAAACCGACAAGGCTGCTCAGTACACCGTATGCGTAAAGCTTAAATCATGAAAAATATTAGAAATGAGCAAATTCACTTTATGGAAAACCGATTAAAGTTGCAATAAAAGTTTTAACAAAATTTTTTAAAAATAATTCGCATTGTTTTTCAAACGGGACAATGAAACTACGTCTGTTTTAATACCAATGCAAGTTAAGAATTAGAATAATATACATTTATGGGAATGATATAAAATTGCAGGGATAAGCTCGAGTGCGAAGCACGAGATACGTGATGAGAATGTGTTCGTTAAGGCCGAAGGAGCTTTAACAAAAGAGAATTCAGAATTACCAAATTACTGTTGTCGATTCTTCCACCTTTAGTTTTAAAAAGTCTATATACAAAGATAGAGCGCGGGGTAAATAAATTATGGAGCGCGAAGCGCGAGAACCAACAGACGCGCGCCCCAGGCGCGCTCAAACTCGCGTGCCGCGCGCATGACGCGCAATGAGATTGTGCCCGCGATGCGAACAGATTTTTTTAAAAGGAAATTTTATATTTGTATTCATCCTAATATATTTATAATGTTATATTCAGTAAATTTCCTAAATAAACGTAGAACTAGCTTTTAAAAACATATTAATACATCTAGCAAAAATAAATTTAAAAATTGTGTTCCTCGCCGTAAGCGAATATATTTATTTGCATTACCTAAACTGAGTTTATACTCATTCGCCTTTGTGCACAGTCCACTAAGGTACTTATTTTATATCTAAATACGAAGAGTAAACTATACCCTCATCTACTAAGGGAACTATATATCGAAAAGTAAAACGCTAAAACATTCATCAAAATTCGAAGATGTAAAAACTAAAACTTGCGAGGAGTCAAATTCATGCACTAGAAAGGTCAGTACAAGCCAATTAAGAAAACAAATACTTTCTATATATATATATATATATTTTTTATTCTGTACGACAGAATCTATAACACCGGGTTTTCTCTTCTGTATACTTTTCTTTAAAAACGTTTTGCGTTTTACGTCAAGTTTGTCACTGCCATGGGACACCACCCTGTTATTCTATATATTGAAACACGAATAGTCACATGCGCTCTTGCATACGAATAGAATTTTTCCACGCAGTTGAAATATTGTATTTTTAATGAAAAAAAGTGGAAATGGGAAAGATTTTCGAGAATAAGGAAAAACAGACATTTCTCAAAAAGTGGGCAACACAGAAAAAGAGGAAGACTGTGCACCCTGTAATTTTATAGAAATCTATATATACTTTTGTTAGTATTGAGTGCGCGAGGTACACTGCAGTGGTGTAGGCAGGATTTGACAAAAGAAGGGTTTTCATGTCTGAACAGAAAGTGAAGTGCTACTTACAGGGAAAAATTAGGGTAATGTAGTAAAACATTAAATTTCTAAATATCATATTTATTGTTATTATATTATTCCCATTTGAAAATTAACTTTGAAAAATTTTATTTAATATTGTACTCTGTCTAATAATAACAGTTCAATGTAGTATAGTATTATATTATATTATATGCCTACGTTTTTAATTATATAATAAACAATACAACAATATCAACTACATTTGCTATTCGGCTAGTTCAGTGTAAAAATTTATCCCCAAAGAAATTCGATAAACATTAAATGATCCAATATATTTGAGAAATACATTAGCGCCTGTATGAACATTTTCTCAATTTCCCAAATTTAAATTTTCTTCATTGATTGGTTGAGCACGCGGTTTTTTCGTTACGTAGTTCCAAATGAAAGTGTCAGCAGTTCGCTTGCATGACATTATGTTGCTTACAAATACAAACTGACATTATTTTAATTTTTAAATATTAAGTATTGACATCCCTAGCGATAAAAATCTCAGAGTATTCTCAGGCGGAATAGCCTGGCCGGTTTAAGACTATTTTCAGGTTCGATTTGAATGATTTAGTCTCAGAGATAGTCAAAGAGATTTGGGTTCTTTTCAAGGTCCTTTTAAGAGTGATGCGATGGTAATATAATGCTCCTTTTGTATTCGAAACCTGTAGATTCCGAATTATTATGTAAAGCTTAACAAAGGAACCTTGAGTGTCGGCCACTCTATTGCTATAGCCTGTCTGCTTGTTATTTATGAGCGAATTCTTATTTCAATTTCAACCTCTCTGCTTGTTATTTATGATCGTATTTTTATTTCATTCTCGGAAAGGACATTTTAAAGCCTTTAAAACATTTAAAATAGCTACCTGGACCTTTAAATATATCTACCTCAGTGCCTGTGGAGAATTTCTCAGAGCTTCTCAGAGCCTTGAGAATCTTTAGCATATACTCTGAGATTTCTATCGGTAGGGATGTCCGTCTGTTCTGCTGGTGTTCACTGTATTAATCCTTCTCCACACACATTTCCTATGACTGACAGTTTAATTGTGTCTACTTTCAAGTAAACAGAACACTTTCCTGTTTTCCTTTCAAATCTATTTAATTAAATTATGTGCTGGGAAACGTTTATGAAAATAAATTAAAAATGCTGGTTTTTATTTTATTTATTAACATTTTGTGTTTCAGAAATGAGTATTTTTACAAGGATTCTGGAAAATTTTTATTAGGGAGACACCTCATTACCAGTAAGAGTGGGCGGGGAAGTAGTTTACGAAGGTATATCGAATAAATGAAGGACTTGAACGGTATAAAAAGATAGTTGCTTATTTTCTCTTAGGGCTTTTCAAAATGGTCAGGTGAATTACCCACATTTTCAGTTGGACGTACACACATGTTATTGTAAAAATCTCTTCACCAATTATTAAACTTTCGCCTTTAGAAGAAAACCTCTGGCTGCAGAAAATTCAAATTATCAAACTTTAAATGAACTTCGTATGCATGAAACCGGGGGGGGGGTAGCATGGGTGAAGGGGGTGTTGGGTAAGATGCAGAAGAAGAGAATGAAGGAAGAAGAGGAATGGAGAATGAAAGATTGTAAATAGGAGAGGAAGTAGATTTGACATTTTAAAAATAGTAAATAGTAAATATGTATTACCCGCGGAGGCAGAGGTTGGCAATGCGAGACAGAGAGAAAGTAGTGAAATGCGTGCGAGGCGAGGAAGGTAAGGCTATAAGATCGAGTGGTCTTAGAGATAAGATGTGGATGAATGTTAGTTTTGAAAAGGTAGTTATAATAAAATTCTGTAAAAAATGCTATATAAGCATGTCACTTTTTTAAGGCCAGCAGGCCGAAAAATAAACGTTTATCTATCTACATCATATTTAGTCCGATAGCGGGATAAATAGTGAAGGTGTATTTTTTAGCCCACTAGCGGGTTGCGTTCACTAGGGAATAAGAACAATACTAATTTAAACCACTAATTTTCTTCAGCCCGTACCCGCCAGTTATTGAATGATATTGAATTGATTGCCCTTATGTTATATCACGATAACTACCTGTTGAGAAAATAATGACTTATCTTCTGCTATCCTGAATGTTGAGTACGCAAAATCATGTTAGAATATCGATCTTTGGATTTATTTTATGGAAGAGGAAATAATATATTTCATAAATAGGCCGCAATCACGGAGGTGTTATAAAAAAAAAAAAACACTTTTTTTGGTTATGTACGTGCTGTTTTGAAGTAATGGCGATATGAAATATACTACAAAATCGATAGAAAACATGTTTGGTAAAGTTTATGTAGAACTTCAAAACCTTCGAATAATAACGAATGTAAAACAAAGAAAATTTAGTGTTGTTTTACTAATATAAAATTATTATATAATATTAAGTGAACGCAGAACTTGAGCTTACAACGCGATTTGAAGCCATGTCATATGGAGAAATTAGATTATTAAAGCCGTGGCCACTATTAGTAGAAAAACTTCAATACCGATCCTAATTCTGAAAATTAAAAAAAGCATTGGTTTTACTTTTTTGGTATGTTTACTTTTGAAGTTCTACGTAATCTCTAACAAGTAGCTCTTCGGTCAATTTTTCAATATGATTCATTTCTTCATAACTTAAAAATAGCACATAACTAAAGAAGGGGCTTTCCCCTTTTCAAACATTCATTTAACAACCGACAATCTATGTTTTTTTTGGAGCGCGTTTTCTTATGCGTACTTCTTGTGTACTCTGTAAAAGAATCCAATATCATGCAATAACTAATGGGTAAGAGCTGAACACAATTAGTGGATGAAATTAATTAATAGTGCCCTTATTCATCCCTCATCGCATACCGCTAGAGTGCTAAAGAAAGTGCTGTTATTATTCATCGCGCTGGCATATAAATTTTATTCTTTGAATTCTTTCGACAAGTGTTAACACATAGATGTAAATGTTAGCCAACCATCAGACTTTATCATTATCGCAACTGCTTCACAGACTTTGGTAGAGAGATACATATGCAGATATATATAGCGCAGATTATTCAATTTTTTAATTCGTAAAAATATATAAGGCTAATGTATTTTTTTAATTTAAAAAAACAGCATGCAGTAAACAAAATTATTTCAGTCATAATCTTTTTTTAATAAAAAATGGATCCTTGGTTGTTAAATTATAAAAACATTCGTACAAATCTATATCAAATAGCATAGTCTCACTGTAAATATAAATGTTTATCAAAAATTAACAAAACATTCTCCCAAAATAAGAATATGCAGTATTAAAACTATAGAATGAACAAATATAGTGTAATGAAGTTAAGCTTGGCTAATGAATGAAACATTTCCAGCAGAAACTTCTATCAATTAAATAGGTTACAAGTTTCGTGAAAACCTTAAAGTCAAAGAAAAAAAATCATCGATAAATCGATTCACTGAAACAAACAATAACGGAGCACTGTTATATACAGTTTAATAGGGTATCCAAAAAATCGTATTTCTTCGTCGAAAGTGTCATGCTTCTATAAGAAAAATTGACATTAAATACATGCACAATAGAGGATTTAATGAGTTTGACAAAGTCGCAAAGGGAGATAATGCAAAATCACAATATTATTGACAATATGATAGGGTATAAGTAGATAATAATTGAAAGTACAAGTAGTTTAAGCAAAATTCTTACCTTGCAATGAGCCGAAAATTGCTATGATACTGAAATAGTACACAGACATCATTTTCATCGAGACATTTATTGTAAAATTTGGATAATTATGTTTCACTATAATCCAACTTTGGACACAGTACGCACTTTCTCACTTCACCATTTGCACGGTTTCTCTTTCTCAAGCCAAGCATGGGAAATTACGACGAGATGCGGCACAAATTAACAATCAGGAAGTCCCAATCTGATCCCTTAAAATAAAAAATAATAGTCCAAATCCAAGAAATATGAGCACTATCCTAATTTACGCTACGCAAGTTCCTGATGAATGATGTCATTCAGTATTCCCATGCAGGCCCGTCACACCTTCGGGCAATGATTGTGTGATATAGAGCCGAGCATGCAGTCCTCCCATCGACATATAGTACTTGACCGCTGGCTGTGGCTGTCGGAAGTGGGACAGGGAATAGTAACAGATGACAAATCGAGAAAGTCCACCTGTCCTTTTCTACACAGAGAGAAATTTCAAGATATTAATTGTGTATTTACACGCCTTTCATATGCAGATGGAAAATGTATCTTCCTCTCACTCTACCATGTGACGATACGATGCATTTATCTCACTCTACATTTTTCACATAACGAAAATCAGAGAAAATCTACAGTGCGATAAATGCGTGGTATCGTCACATGGTAGAATGAGAAGAAAATACATTTTCTGTTTGCAAACGACAGGCGTGTAAGTACACATTAAAGGCCCTTTTACACCTTAAGTTAATCGGCCATCGACAGGGCTGGTAACGGATAATACTCCACGTATTATACGTGGTTTTCAACGCGTATATTACTACGTCAATTACCTCTTTAGTATACGAGTTTTGACGTATATTACGCCGAATGAATACTTTCAGTGCGCATGCATCAATATCGAAAAATTCTTAAAATAATCTATTTTTCTTGATGTAAATCGTGGTTGCCGTGTCCACTTTCCAACTTTTCCTCGCAGTAAATAGTAAACAAATGTATCGAGGAGATCTAAAGAAACAATGTGGGAACAATTGTCCTACAAACTCATAAAAGGCGAGAAAGGAAAAAATGCTGCTTTGTGTATTATTTGTGATAGTGTAATTCAGAACACTGCAAAATCTAGAATTCTGGATAATTTTTCAGTCTATGTTTATCGATGCGTAGCATATTATTTATTTTATTCGTCTCGTAAATCTCGTTGTAGATAGATAAACGTTTATTTTTCGGCCTGCTGGCCTTAAAAAATTGACTAGCTTACACTTCCACTATTTTTACAGAATTTTCTTACAACTACGTCTTACAAAGTGCTATCCATCCACATTTTATAACTAATCCGCTCACTCCTATAGCCTAACCTTCCTCGTTGCGCCTCGCCTCGCACGCATTTCACTCTTTTGTCACTATATCTCGCATTACCAGCCTCTGTCTCCGCAGCTAACACCTAATACTTAATAGACCGTGGGCTCACAACGTAAATGGGAGCGTGACACGGATAAGGCCAATTTTCACATGAGATCTTCGTTTGATGATGAGGAACGTAAAAGTGGGTACCTGGCAGGTGTGAGTGGATGCGTTCACCTGTGGCGACCTGTCAAAGGTGCGAATTTTTGGCAGTTAAATTACGTGACTCTGATAAGGTTGAAAATTGGTGTACATGTAGGGGCTGACATTAGAAATAACACCTGCGCATTGCCAGGCACTTACCTGGATGCAAAAGTGTTGCCAGGCGGCTTCGAAGTCACCGGACATTCAGGTGAAATTTCTTGAAATTGATTTTACAAGAAAAAGTTTGAAATAAAAGTTGGTCCACTCCCAGAGGTGCATATTTTAATTGGTATATAATTTTTTGATAAAATTGATATATTTGGAGAAAACATGGATTAAAGAAATACCATGACAATGAAAAGCCCTTTTTATTGACAACAAGTGATTTTTCGAAAATTATTAAGAGACAAAAGGTACTCTATTACAGGTATACTCCAAGATGAATAAGAAGTATTTATTCAAAATGTTAATATTTACCAAGTTATTCGCATTTTTCCTTCTTTTTCCCATTTTTTCAATCACCTGCTGTATCTTTAGCAATTTAAAAGAAGGTGTGCTCAAAATTAGTACACGAATAAAGTAAGTCTTGTGCAATGAATTGGCGCCAGCCACTTTCAATTAAAACAATAACTTATTCTGCTATAAATAATCATAATCAGTGTCATGTTCTCAGTTTCTGATTATCTGGGTCTGGGAAACTTGACATTCGTCACGGTAATAAAGATCGAACGTATCTCGACGACAAAACATAAACTTTAACAATAATAAATAATGGGTATTTTAAAG
>NC_046660.1:114478917-114499520 GCF_010883055.1 Belonocnema kinseyi | reverse complement strand
GAATAACTTGGTAAATATTAACATTTTGAATAATAATTCTTATTCATCTTGGAGTATACCTGTAATAGAGTACCTTTTGTCTCTTAATAATTTTCGAAAAAATCACTTGTTAATAAAATGGGCTTTTTATTGTTATGGTATTTCTTTAATCGATGTCTTCTCCAAATATATCAATTTTATCAAAAAATTATATACCAATGAAAATATGCATCTCTGGGAGTGGACCAACTTTTGTTTTAAACTTTTTCTTGTAAAATCAATTACAAGAAATTTCACCTGAATGTCCGGCGACTTCGAAGCCTCCTGGCAACACTTTTGCACCCAGATAAGTGCCTGGCAATGAGCAGGTGCTATTTCTAATGTCAGCCCCTACATGTACACCAATTTTCAACCTTATCCGAGTGACGTAGGTTAACTGCCAAAAATTCGCACCTTTGACAGGTCGCCACAGGTGAACGCATCCACTCACACCTGCCAGGCACCCATTTTTAGGTTCCTCATCATCAGACGAACATCTCATGTGAAAATTGGCCTTATCCGTATCACGCTCCCATTTACGTTGTGAGCCCACAGTCTATAACTACTATTTACAATATTTACATTTCTCTTACCCAACACCCCCTTCACTCATACTACTGCCCTTTTGTCATTCCTTTTATGCAACAATACCTCCATGCTTATCCCCCTCCCTTCCACTTCTTCACATTCCTCCAACCAATGCTTCAATTTTGCATCCCCCTTCTCGCACAATTCACACATTCTCTTCTCTCTAGAAAGCCAGAACCTATAATAATTCTCCATGCAATCTGTTAACTTCATCCATCTGCAATCCATTCGTTCTAGAATACCTTTCCCTTTCCACCTCAATCTTTGCACCACTACGCCTGTTCTCCTTCTCCCACCAACACTCCCTGACCAATTTACTAAATCTCGTTGTAAATACCAATATTTAAAAATTCTTTAAATTTTAATAAATATTAAAGCAGTTTGAGGTTATAATTAGGGCGACCCTGCATAATTACATATATAATATTATGCAATATGAACAATAATAATTATTATCGAAAGAATCAAACGACACTTTGCAAAAGTTTTCTGTCCTTTCTTCCGCTCATAAAACTAATCCTTCCATGGAATTCCATCATGATGTTGGGTATTTCTTCCCAGCCCAGGGATAATTATTATTTTCAATTACTATAACGCATTTCACAGAATTCTTAACAATTATATTATATTTAAAAAATGAGTTTATGTACTTGTTTTGCAAGTCGACCATCTTGAAAACGTAACTTTCAGGAGTTTTCTACGGTTTTATGCTGTTTTTGACGTGTATTACGCTTAAAACGTATTACACGTAGAAAATACTCGAGTTGCGCGTAACCGACCAACCCTGGTCATCGACCGACCAACATATCGGAATATCCATTCACACCTTCGAAAAATTCATTTAAATCTAGTAATATTTAAGGTATCTTCTGAAACTCACTGAATAGTTACTGAATAATGACTAGATTTCACTGAGTTTACTGGAGGTGTGAATGGATATTTCAATATGTTGGTCGGTCAACGACCGAATGGCGGAGGGTGTAAAAGATCCTTAATTAGGTATTTTCACTTCATTGTAAGCTAAATTCACTTGGTTTAATGCTGAAGGCTCTTTTACACCGTCCGTCATTCGGTCGTCGATTGACCAGCAGAAAATGTAGAAGACCCTTGAGAGGAAAACAATATACCAAATCAACCAAATGCATGGGACAAAACTTTACTTTTGTGTTATGTTCGTAATGTATAATAATTACTATCATTTTGTTATGTCCTTAAATAGTTCATAACAAATCAAAACTATTTTCAGACACTTGTAATGAAAAAATTAGTTTTTACTAATATGTTAGCAAAATAGGACAAAAATTGACCGAATCCCATGTATTTGGTCCATTTTTTCCCCATAAAAAATGGATATGCATGGACATAGGAAATACGGGAGGGGGGAGAATTCCATGAGTGCCATTTGCTTATGCGCACGAGCATTTTTGCCGACAAACTGTGCATGGAAATATAAACATGTGGGCGCTGCCATGTTTGTCGCGGGACATCAAAAGGTGGCGGGCCTCTCCCTTCATTGTATCCCCCCGCAATGACATGCCTAGTCCATTGTTTCCTATGTCCATGTGGGTATGGCACTCAGGGTAAATGACGAGGGTAATTCGGACTGGAATAAGCGCGCCTTTGAGGATCTCCTCTGAATTAAAAGTTGAATGAAATTAAAGAACCTACCGACTCCTGCTACGAAAAGTTTCATAACTCGAGCGTATTTTAAAAATATTTTATTAATAGAAAAGTTAATTGTGAACTGTTAAAAAAATGGTATGAAATGCGAAATAATAGTGCTTTTCATTTAAGAGCGGAAGCTTAGGCACCGCCATGACACATAGCGGGCATTTAAAAATTGAGGACATATTTTTGGTAAAATGTACACTATCGGACCTAACTTTAATGTAAAAGTAAATGAAGATGATGTGCCAGATGCTGAATTATTGCATAAAACGGTGGAAAAATACCATTTGTCAGTTAAAAAGGCGGTTAAAATGCAGAAAACAATGTACCAAAAAGAAAAGGCAGCAACTTATTGACCGTTATGTGGAAAGCAGGTTATGTTTACAGTGCGTATAGCCGTAAGGTTTCAACAGTGGAAAATAGTTTTTTGCATTAAAGTAAAATAATTTTAATAAACAAAAAATATGAAAAAAGGTTGTTGAAGCATTTTTAAAGAAATTCAGTTAAAAATCAATTGATATCTATCATTATAAGTGGGTAGTCAGTTTTGAAATTTAATACGTGAAACTGAAATAAGTGAAAATATTTTTTATTCATGTTTTTATATAGTACTTTTAAAATCAGGGTGACCGCTTGACGGAGAAGGTAGGAATTTTTTGTAACAGACGAAAAATATGTCAGTAAATTCATTTTTTGACTGGGTATTTGAGAAATGTTGAGGGAAAAAATCCATGTAATCACTTAAAATATTACGAACGTCGTATCACACGATAATTTAAAATAAGCTCAATTAAGCATTTTTTAAAAAGTTTATTATTATTATATAATGTATAATATTATATGATTATTTATTTTAAAGCGTGAATTTGCAATGTAAATAATTTTTAAATGCAGGTTTGGAAGAATTGAAAAAATTAATAATTGACAGGGTTTGAATTCCAAATAGGACTTGCACCGACTGTCACTTTTGCACTTTCCAAAACAGCACTTTTTGTGCACACAATCCTTTTTTCTTTTCAATGGATTTTCTCCTGGTATATCAGACATTCCTTTTTTGTAAAGTTTTTTAACACTTAATTGTTAGAAATAGTTTTTTTTCGTCAATGTTTACTATTCCCATATACGTTTCAGTGAAAAATTGTCCTCAACTCATATGGAAGTGCTATATATTTTCCGCGCTTGCGCAATGCCATTTCATTAAATGAAAAGGTCTATTATTTGTGCAAGGTTTAAGTCATCGACATATAGAAATGGACCGGTAATGCTGTGGGGAGAACGGTAATGGGCTCTAGAGAGAGAAAAAAATTTGAGACGCAGACCTATCTCTTTCTAGATAAAGCTGATATGTCGAGAATATTTTCGTTGGGTAAAGTTTGGCGCAGCAGAGGACCGTGCTTTGAGCCGCGAGTTCCTCAATAATATGACGTTTATCGCACTTTTCAGAATTTATTTATTTATAATTTATTTAATTATAGTTTATTGTAAATGAATATAAAAAATGGTGGCAGTCTGTGTAGTTTGTGGGCGTTGTCAAGACGTTTATATGGGGATATGTTTTCACACGCAAGTAAAGTTATTGAATATAGTAAAATAAAAAATATTACAACAAAAACAAAACCTCAAAATATGAAGTTTTGTACCTATGCAATACAAATGGTCATTTTTAATGTTATAGAAATATTGCTAAAATTTTTGACAGTTTTTACATTATTTTTGAACTCATAAAACGATTCTTATTGTAGCATTTTCAATCCAATTTCAAGAAGAATTGAAGGTTACCAAGTTTTTAAAATAATCTATCTGAAACAGGTTATTTCACATAAATGTTCTTTAAAATTCAATTTATTATAACTACAAATTTCGAATGTATTGTTTATTGTGTTTTTTTAATTAACCGTACAGAATATTCAGGCAATACGCGGGGCCACCAATTCACTGGACAGAGTCCTGAAATAGATAAGGGCAGGTCTACCTCTTATATGTTTTTTCTCTCTCTCTAGAGCCCATTTCAGTTCTCCCCAAAGCGTTACCGGTCCATTTCAATATGTCGATGGTTTAAGTAGAATAGAATATACAGAAAATACCGAGTACCCTCACTATACCCCGTCCTCCGAATTGCATCCTTGAATCCAAGATGGAAGATCGTCGGGCCTCACCGACTGATGACGAGCGGATCATCGTACAGCCATTTGAATTGCTCATTTCCTCTTTGGAACCTTCCCCCATTTTTACGAGCCGAAAGAGACCGGCCGTACCCGATCATGCACGAAGCCGAAAAGAGTCCCGTTGGCGGGCAATTTAAATGTCTAAATTTCAAGTTTGATACCATTCGCACGGGTAATACCTTAATTTAGAAAGAAAAATATTGCTTTTTTCCTTATGTTTGTAATTATTCATTCATGCATATTATATATAATCTTTACAATGATTATAAATGAATTTCATTATATTTTTTAGAATTAATATAGAAAAAACTGCTAAAAAGATCAGAGAGAAAAAATCAAATATAAAACAGAATAGAATTTTATTTCTTTATGAACATAGTTATTAGACTTTTAAATATACATCGTAGTCACCAAAAATAACATTTTTAGCTCATTCATGCTATTTCCCGCTTATTATTCTTACAATCATTTATTCTGAAATTGCTTAACATTGCCTCTTAATTCAAAAGTCAACGACAACTTTCAGACAAGCGTATCATTATATTACTGTTACAAAAGTTTTTGCTCAAACAAACATTGTAATAAAGTAACGTTTCGTAATTTTACTAATTCCTGCATCAGGCTAAAATAAAATATAATGAAATTATTTTAGGAATTAATAAAACCCAAAAATAACTTTATAAACATTATTATTAGTTCATTCATGCAATTCTCCGTTTATTATTTTTACAATCATTTAATCTGAAATTGCTTAATATTGCCACTTAATACAAAAGTCTACGACAACTTCCAGACCACTCTATTACTATATTTCTGGTGCATAAAGTTTCTGTTGCTAAATTTATACTTCATTTTAATAATGTCATTATTTTTTCAAGTCATTCTAATATTGAAAAACAAAGGTCTCAAACGAAAAAGAAGACGTCTGTGAGCAAGAAAAATGTCAAGATTCAAAATTTTCGCTCAACGAAGAAAAAGTTTGTAAGTATAAAGCATTTCATTTCGAAGCCCACTTATTGACAAAAGGGAGCAATAAATATGGATGAAATAGTTAATATCCATATAGGATTTGACCATGTATATTCTATACTGACAGACCAGCAGCCAGCGACAAAGAGACTCTTGCAGTAATAATAATAATGCATTTGAAATTCCACGTCATTTTCAGGTTTTTAGGTGATTTTGTTTTCAATTTTCCAGGTCAAGTCAAATTAATTTAATTACAATTTGAATACTTTTTTAATTATTACAATAGTTACAAACCATATAAATAAAGTGATGGTTTCCTGCATACTTTTTTCGTTATAACTTAACGCAATTAATAGTCGGTTTCACGTTTTATACTTTCTTGAGTATTTCAAGTTATAGTCACAGAGAAATATCATAAAATCGAGGTGCAAGTGTTAAATTGACGTCTGACCATGTTCTATATAATTAAATCAAGACAATAGTCAATTACTTCTTCCGGACTAGTGTATCATTTTATTACAACTGCAAAACTTGCTCCTCAAAACAAACATTGTAATGAATTAACGTTTAGGAATTATACTAATTCCCTCATCATATTAAAATTAGAAATAATGATATTATTTGGAGCATAAATAAAACCTAAAATTAATAATTTTTATAATATAATTATAATTTTAAATTTTATTTTTGGGTTTTATTGATTCCTAAAATTATTTTATTATTTTTAATTTTAAACTGATTAGGGAAATAGTAAAATTACTAAACGTTACTTCATTACAATGTTTGTTTGAGGAAAAACTTTTGCAACAGAAATATAATATTAGAATAGTATGGGAGTGTCCGTTGACTTTTGAATTAAGAGTCAATATTAAGCAATTTCAGAATAAATGATTGTAAAAATCATAAGCGGGAAATAGCATGAATGAGCTCTTTTCGACTTCGTGCATGATCGAGTACGACCGGCCTCTTTCGGCTCGTAACGATGGGGGAAGGTTCCAAAAAGGAAATGAGCAATTCAAATGGCTGTACTATAATCCGCTCGTGTCTGATAGGTTGACTTTTTTTATACTTGCGCGTTGCTGGACCATGCTTTGTTAGATCATGCCTGAGTGCCGTACCCATCACGGAGTAAGAATAAGGAGACTGACCATGCTATACAAAGCGTCTCGAATGATTATTACGATATCTGTACATTTACTGCTAGACTTAGGGTACGTTTTGTGACGTTGTGTGACTTTTTGGAAGTCATACAACGCCATCTTTAAGTGGGAATAATTTGAATTTGGGCGTTTCAAAGATGGGTTTATAATAAATAAATTTCAGTAATAGATCTGACCCTGGGGAGGTAATTGCGATAAAATTATAAGATCAAATTAGTTTAAATACCATATGTGAATGAATGTATATAAATAATTTTCTCGTTTGAGCTCAATAATATAAGCGAGAAATGTATGAAAATACGAGTTGCATACAAATATCGTAAAATGTTGCAATAGTTCGAGGCATTCTCTATCTCTCGTAGGTAAATGCGTAGTAAAATTAGTCATAGAAATTAAAATATCCGCTAAAGACAAAGCCCCGACAGAAGGGCGCCGAAATCTTTATTAAACAGGAAGGAAATATTGACTCACTGGATGCAATCCATGAGTCAGTCTGGACCGATCTTTGCCCTACCTTGTGACGTCAAGGGTGAAATCATTCGCATCATGATTGGTGAGAAATGTAGACATCGAAATTGTATTAGAATTATGATTGGTTCGCAGTGACGAAATTCTATGTGCAAGCCCTTCCGACGTCAATATAGGCGCGCACTTTCAAAACGTCAGAAGAAGCCTTCTTAGACTTTTGAATAAGTATTGAACTCGACTTGAATTCTTTTGATTGAAAATCTGGTTTGATTGGATATAATAAATACCTTTTTATTATCTATCAAGTTTAATCTAATAATGGAGTTAAATGTCAGCTCCGGAGAGCATGTTATTTGATTTATTGGAGATTTTCTCTGACTCGGATTATCAACCCTTTTTACTTTGTCGAGTTTACGAGGAAGTAAATTATATAGTGATCATAATCTTCGCCTAACGAAACAACTCAACTCACTATTCCTCGAGATAATCTGAATTTAAATTCCGATTTTGAGTCAAATTAGAGACTTTTTACATGAAACATTTTGGATGATTATCTTGAGTGAAAAATAATTAAATAAAATATTGTTCCTAATAAACTGATGTGGACCTGTGCGAATAATAATAAGTATTAATCTAAAACAAATGTTAATCATCGAATTAAAATTTGTGAACATTGAATTAATTGTGAACTTGAATTCTGAAGTTTGTGAAGTCGACTCAACATTAACTTGAAATATAGTTAATTTTTTCTTGTTAATTCCCGTGTATGCAATCATTTCAAGAAATAATTATAAATTTTCGTTGACCTAAAATTCACGGTTTTGACTTTCAAGTTAAAGAAAGTCAGCAACGGACTCCACGTTTTTCATCCAATTATCGATGGATCTAGTGGAAAGAGATTGGCACTAGCGGAATTTGGACGCAATACTTTTCACGGAGACCTGTTTTTAATTAATCTTTGAATTAATTTGACACATCGAGTTCGTATCTAGGTTCTCAACCAATCAAATTTTCCATAAGCCAACGAAGTAGCTAGAAATGAATCTTATGACGTTTGAAGCCAATGCGCACAGCGAAGGGAACATGCGCACTGTGAATCGCTATCTCCTTTTCTCCCGCAATAAGTGTGCGAGTGAGTGCTGTGTTGAATGAATTAATCATGGAGAGTAGACACAAGGAGACCAAAGTAATGTAACGAAAAATTAGCATATTTTTTCGCGAAGTACACACGCTTCAGCTTCCCGTGCGTGGCGCTAGTATGAAAATTTGTGCAAATCACGTGGTACACATATAGCCGCCCACCAGACAATCGTAACCATGGAGAATAGACATAAGGAGACCAAACTAGTGGAACTGAAAATGAACACTTTTCTGTTGCTAGAAGTACGCACACACATATGTGCAAAATCACACTCACGTATAGTTTAAGACTTCCCGAGCGTGGCGTGCCAACCGCAATTTAAAAACATATGCCCGCCGATGTAAACGCGAGTCAAATATAAATAAATAATGATTGAACAATTAATTGTTTGTGAATAAAGCCAAGGATGTTAAAATTATAAACCGCTGTCTGAAAGCGAGAGTTTCCAATAAGTGTGGTTTCACGTGTATAGTGTACAAGACTTTCAGAGTGGTGTAAGTTGTATGTTTATTGTTTTTGTTACGAACGCATCGAATATCTGTCGCACGCATAGTGTTGGTAAAATTAATTTGAGATTTCAGAAACATACTACCTACCTCTTCCATGGAATTTTCAACCAATGGCATTTTCAACCAAAAAAGATAAATTTTAAAACAAAAATAAAAAAGCTACATTTTCAGAAAACAATATATATTCACGTACCGTGCTAGGTGAAAAAATAGTTATTCCTGATGCACTTGTTACAAGCCAACCTTTATGACGTGATTGCATTAAGAAACACCTTGAGAAGCTAAAGTAAAAAGAGAATGTCCTTCCATAATGTACTAGATAAGAATCAAATGGTAGGTAGTCGGATCTCGGAGGAAATTCCGAACTGTCACCCCAGAGAGAGTGGAGTTTTTTATTTTTGTGGGGATCGTTGTTTATTATCCCTATCCGGGGATGCTAATTCCTTTTGTAGGATATGTGGAAACTAACTTGGGAGAGGGTGTGAGTAATAAAATCGGGACACCGCTTTCAAGCAGAACTGCAGTGGTTAAGTTTATTTTACAGGTGAAATAAATCATTATAGACCTTTAATATAGTAAACGTTGAAGGCACACTTATCAATAATAGGCCTAATCATTTGGTACGATACTGACTCACCCATTGTCCTTTGTAGGTTCGAATAATTTTATACTTATGTTCTTCCTAAAATAAGGAACTGATTAGGGAAGTCCTATGCCAATTCCCCATTATAGGGCTTTAGATTATTAAACGCACACTCACGATTCCGTTGTGTAAGACAACTCTAGTCCTAGGTACACTGTTCACGTTAAATCTAAGTTTACAGAGAAGAGATAATAGTTGGTTTTGAACCTGAGTTTGTCTCGTATTCTTTTAGTCTCGAGAAAACCCCTATTTACCTTTTCCCCATGAAGTCGGATTCCAACTTTGGGTTCAGATTCTCCTTCGTTTTGAGATTCGAGGGAGAATCTTTTACTCTATGTCTCGTCGCTCCAGAATAATAAAGAACTTCGGATCTTTTCCAAAAGATAAAAATCGAGAGAGGTCATATGGGATTGCCACAATCGATTTTTGCCTTAAGGATCGAAAAGATCTACTGATTGACCTAAACACTTGTCGGACTCGAGTTTCTCTAGTTTACCGTCTTTTAGCTGTATTCTTGCAGGCGTTAAATAGGAAAATATGAGAAGGAGTCGGGTTTATGCGTCCTACTTTCTTTAAGGATTTTTAACTTTTAATTTGACTCCTAGGTTACCCAATAACGACGGTGCTTTGAGTGGCCGCGAGTATCCGACCGGACGGGCAAGTTAAGCCCTCGATCTATCATCGGTCTCTTATCTGGAGAAAGAAACTGGTTGAACTGCCTGGATTACTTGCCGTTAATTTCATTTATTGATGTCTTGTCGGAGGAGTGAGTGGGATGCTTTGTTTAGTCAGGAATTTTTGACTGAAGGAAGACAGTGGTGTGATATGAAAGAAAGGAATATGATCGGCTCGCCTTATGCCACTTTTCTGCAATTGTTTGTATTTTTCTATGATGGTCGCACGGCAAACGTGAGACAGGAAATTAGTCTGCAGAATTATGAAATTACATCGATAATAATTCTTCATTCATTTACAGATATAATTGCTTAATAATTTATGATTTAAAACCAAAATCATTAGGAATTATACTGTAGGTCTTGCGTTTCAACTTAAATTAGAAGGTATTTGTTACGCTTGACGTTTAGGTGGATACAGCGGCCCTTCATTATATTAGGAATTTTTTGAATGGTGGAAATCGATTGATTCCTCTTCTTTTAATTGAGCTTATCAGTTTTCCCATACTTAGGGGTGTTGTCGGTGAGGGTGGTTGGGTTAGAACGGGAGGAATCAGGTAAACGACGGGGGAAAGATGACAAAGTACGCGAGGCAATATCGAGATAGGACAGCATTTATGCGCGCGGTCCGGTGCATGGATAGGCGCGGCCACACAAAGCATACATGTATGTGTGAGAACGGTTAGCGTGGATGCTATGGTGCTTGCCTACTACATACTATTATCGTATTATTAACATTATTTCAATGATATATATAGATTAAGCACTGTCTAAGTGATTATTATTTATGATCTAAAAGACATTCTTTATTCCACCTGAAGTATTCCAGAGTATTTTGTAGAGCACAGATAAAGTCGTAATTCAGCGAATTCTTTAGCGAGTGTTGATTACTGAGCCTTACCTACATGTGTCATCATTCTTTTTATATGACTAAGAATACTTTCTTCATTATTCTTTTCACATAGGATTGTAGAGTAAAAATTTGACCCATGCAGGGGGAGGGGTGTAACAAAGCACACCGGATTTTTACAGCTAACGTCCTCGTTGGCTACATGCAGCGGGGAATCAAGAAATGTTCATTTAATTCTATACATTGATAAGGTTAATTATTCATTTAGAGCATCTATTGTTTTTGCGTTTTTACTATTCGGAGAGTACATTTCTAGCTGTTGGTTTACATTTCTTTAAATTTTAGACTTTTAGATCTTTTAGTTGTGAAAATTCCAATCTTTAGATAGGAATTTTTACAACCTCAGATGGTTGATTGATTATTCCAACATCTTTCCCATTTCCGTTGTTGATGACGTTTGTGGATGTTCTCGGTGTTACTGTCGATGTTTGAGATAAAGCATGTGTACTTGTAGTTCTTTTTAGTACATGCAGATCTTGTTGTTGGTTGTGAGCCGAGGTCTTCATGTTCGTCAAGGGTATTGAAATTCAGTTCGTAGATTCCTCTGTTCTAGGATTGAAGCTAGAAGGTGTTTTGGTTCGTAGACAGCTTATCATAGTTGTTTTAATTGCCAGTAATTTGGAGTGGCAACAGACAATCATCAGTCCAACTGATAGCAATTTAATGCAAGCATAGGCCCCGTGAATTAGAGCATCATGATGCCTCCTGGCATGTCTTTGCATACTGGCCTCGTACAACTGATTCTCCAATTATCCAGAGTCTACTCATTCTCCTCGAAGTCTTCATCCTTATAAGATGGAACTTTAGCGATTTGAAATCCTTCGAAGCTGTGGTTTTGATATTGTGATATTACTGATGACAGTTGTCCCAAGTTCAGAGATAATGTCGGTTCATAAATCATCTCCGACGTTCCTCTTGTCGACGAGGATGCGGGTAGGGTGATATCGTTCATTCTCATTACACATGCTGGGGCTAGTTGTATAAGTCCTGTCTCGGTTAGTTATATAGAGATATCCTTTTGTGCAGGACACTTCACTAGTGCGGTGATTTCAGCCACGAGGGAGTACAACCAGGCTCCCAAGGTCTCCAAGTGAATCCACGTTGAGACTCTTTTGTGGGTTATCCTGATGCCACAAAACTTTAGACCATCTAACGTTGGTTGAATCAGTAGTTGACTTTCGCAGGATGATCGTCTATCCGATTCATAGATTGGCGAGTTGATATGGCAAATGTATTTGTCAAAAAGCACGTTACATGATTCCCTCTTGTTTAGGTTAAATAGGATAAACGTCCTTTGTAAGTTCTCCATGGCAATATGGGTATGCTCCGAATGCATATAGGCCCTACTTGTTTTGTTTAGGGATATTGATTGATCCACTGGTAACGGATGTATCCGGTATACAGAGAATTGGATCCTGTCGATCAATGGGATGTCCAGCAGAATCCTTATTGTTCCGTTTTTACAGATTACCGTAACCTTGGCGATGGTTGCTAGATCTTCAGTGCTAACCTTTGGTCCAGGTAGAGGGAATTCCCAATCTCTTGCATGATCCTGCACATCTCTGTAGTTTCTTTTCTCTTGCGTAGTGGATCACATTCAGTAATTCAGTGGCAGATCTTATGTATTCATCCAATCCCACCTCTAGGGAGTGAAGCATGTTCTGTAACATTTCCGTCACATTCAAGGTATACATGGCTTGATCAGCTTGTTTACTCTTGTATATCATCTGCGTGAGTTCTCCTCGCATTGCCTCCTGTTCTTTGTCCAGCTGTTTGCTTCTGGAGTGGATCTTATCCATTTGTTCCCTGAGAACATGCGTCTTTTTTCCCATCAGATGCGTGAGGTTGGAGGTAGTCTGGTTCATGTTATCGATCTCTGCTTCGATACGTTATCCATCATCATAATTCAGGAGTCCCGCAACGGGTCCAACAATTCCTCCGATGAATCCCAACATCGGTGCAGTACGCCTCACTCTCATTCCAGAGGGTAACCTCGGGGGGTATTCTTTCTTGAAATGATGGCTCAATTGCAACATTTCTTCTTCGATTTGTTTTTGGTAGTTCTCACCGGTATCGAACTTGGCATCCAGGTGATATTCCTTAATAGTAACTATTCTCCGGGTGCCTGTTATTCTTTTCATCAGAGTTAAATATTCAGAATACACCCCCATGCTATTCTGAAATGGAGTAACTCGATATCCAGAATCTTCATTGTTTGGCTGTGAGACGGGAATAAGAAGCGTTAAAACCAATATCCTTAGGAGTTCCTTCTCCAGTATTTTTATCTGGAAAGAAAAGGTGGTTGGATACTTTTAGGGTATTTAAGGAAGTTGAACGTACACCATCAGAATTCAAAAATGGATCGTATGGTCGTGTAGATTTAATTACTACTTTCGACCCTCCATGGTGTATTTCCAACTTCAGCGTTCCTCCAATCATGACGTAGATACCCTCCCAAACTCAGCAATGAGTTACGAGGAGCTTATCAGCATGCTTAGTGAATCGCTTTCCATCGTCAGCTTCCTGGGTTACATTGTTGTTAGAAGTGAACCCTACAATAGTAAAAGGGCCATCGGTACGACTATCAAATTTCCCTTCCCTTACGTCCTTGACTACATAAACCTGATCACCTAGTTTCGCGTTTAGAGGTCGAGATTTTCGATCATATATTTCTTTAGATCTTAATTTAGCCTTCGTTAGATTTTTAGCGGGGAACTTTTGTATTTCCTTTAAGCTAACTATCAAGTCTCGTAAGTACAGTCCGTGAGTTAACTCCTCCCCTTCCTGTGGGAGTGAATTTGGAATTCTGGCCATTCTTCCAAACACCAACTCATAAGGTGTGAAATTTGTGGCCTCATGCACTGAGGTATTATAAGCAAACATGGCGAAAGGGACTAATCGATCCCAGTCGTCATAATCGTTTGCATAGTGCTTGACATAGTCCGGCAAGGCGATACCCAGAGGTTGTCAGAGGCTTTACCCTAAACATTTTTTCGAGCTTTCTCATCAGGTTGCTCACGAAGTTTCCTCCCCGGTCTGTCAAGATGTATCGAGGGGCACCATATTGTGAAAATAAGGTTGTAGCTACGGCCTGAGCAATTGTAGTTGTTTTTAGGTCTAGTATGGGGAGGGCCATACAGTACTTACTAAAGTTATCTTGCTTAGTAAGTATATGAGGGTTCTCACTTGGCGTTGTAGGTAATTTTCTCACGGTGTCCATGGGGAGTTTGTCAAATGGTTCAGCGGAAGTGTCTGTTATAAGCATTGGCTCCTGAGTGCGCGCACGCACGAGCTTATTTTCAAGGCAGCTCTTACAATCACGTATGTGTTCGGTTACATCGTTGTACAGTCCTGTCTAGTTATATATTTCCCTAATCCGTCTATACGTCTTGGCGATTCCTTTATGGCCAGCTATCAGACTCCCTTGATATTCTGAGATGAATCTGGGTCGCAGGTCCTCCGATGGGACCTCAATTATTGCATGACATAAGTCTATCGACATTGAATGTTCGACGCGAATCCTTGACATTACTTCTGCCATCTTATTCTGAGGGAGTGATCCTAATAGGTCTCCTGAATTAGCCATCCTACAAGTAGATTGATTATTATGTTTTAAGGCGGTAAATAAGTTTTGCAATCCTTTTGTCACTTTGTTCCAGTCAACCTCATCATTGTGCCTCTGTCGAACCACAATTAAATAAGTTTTATGTTGACCATGGGGTGTAGCCAAAACTTGCCCTATTTTTGGTCTGCTATTCCAGATGTCTTGAAAATCTAGACGATCAGTAGCGATCAGAAGTCTTGCTATTGGATTTGCAGGCTCACAATCCCCCGAAATAAAATGAGCGTAGTTGTCGTGTTTATAAGTTAGTGGTTCGGTCCATTTATGAGTTATGGTAGGACCGAGAGGGCCAACAGTGATGGGTTTGTCTGCCGTATTTTCGATGTTTTTGTGACGTATTGTTAATGTTGGCGGATCAATATATGGTTCGTTTATTTTGATCCAGGGATTGTATGTTGTTGTTTGGTCGCGGGACGATTCCTTGATTTTTTTCTCCTGTTGCAATTGTCGTGGCTGCATCTTTGGGTTTTTGGTTTGGAGAGTCAAGTCGTCAGTCGATTTTTCTCCATTCCTGGGTTTCACAAATGGAATCGACATCGCGTTCGGTGGATTCATGTTGGCCGGAGTCGAATACCACGATTTTCTTGGTGGTGATTCTTTTGCTTTTCGGGTGCTATATTCCACTATTCGATACTTAAAGCGGACATTACCTTTTTGGGCCACCCGGGATTTTGGGTCAAGAGCCTTTAATATTTGCAGTAGCTCTGGATCATCTTCACCTTCTGAGACTTGGGTGCAAGCTAATTTGACCTCCGCTAGGCGGAGGTGCGTTAGGGGGAGCACTCTTAGGAGGGATCTGAATTTTCTTGGACAGAGTCTTAGGCTCCAGTCCTGGGAGAACACTGTATGATTTTCGGAACACAGGTTTTTCGGAATTATCATCATCCGAAGTAGATGCCTCAAGTGTGGATTCGTTACTGCTTGAAGGTTCCTTGTATTCTATTCGTTGTATTCCCCTCGTGAATCTCTTAGCTATTTCGCTTTGGTTGGGATCCGGCATTTTTATTCCAGCTGGTGGTTGGTAGTTTTCCTCAGGATCATTGGGAGCCTTTGTCGCCATTTATCTTCGTCGTTGAGTCGTAGCTGCTTCGACCTTTGGCGAAAGCTGACTTGGCTTATCCTTCGCTGGTTTAAAGGTAGCCTTTCGAGGTACTGCCGGCTTTCGGGTCTTCCCTTTACTTAATGAGTCCTGTTCCACGGAGGTTGGGCGTTTTAATATAGATTTGGGAGGTTGTGATACCTTTCGAGGTTTATTAGCGGTGCTACCTATATTGCTGGAGGCTCGAGAAGGAGTTTTGCGTTATAAATCGGCCACGGGCTTTGTTGCATTTTTAGTTGGAGGGGTGTTTAGGGATTTTATGGGTAAAACTCGCCACTTATCCGCTTGATCGTGGATCACCATTACACAGTTCTATTCTTTTTTTTCGTGCTTGTTGGAAGTCCGTTGGGGTGATGGTGGCCCCAGGTGATCCCTGAATTCTTGTGAGTCGGTAGAGCCTTCGTAGTCGGTGTGATTCTGGATTTCTCCTTCTTGAGTAGGATTCCCTGATAGGGCTTCCACTCCTCGATTCAGCTTCCCTTTCTTATACTCGAAATTATATCGGTAATCTTTCCGTTTTAACCTCCACTTTATCATTTTTGATCCTGGGTTATCCATATATGTGGTCCAATGTACTAGCTCATGGTCACATCCCAGAATGAACTCCCTGCCGTACAAATATGGTCAAAAGTTTCCCACAGAATATAGGATAGCTAGACACTTCTTTTCTACTTTGTCGTATTTCAGCTCGCACTCGTCCAATATTTTGGAAAAATAGGCTACTGGCATATCGATTTTCTCTTTTTCCTGAGTAAGTACGGCTCCGACCGCGTAATCCGAAGCATCTATATTTAACTTGAAGGGTTTGTCAAAATCTGGGTATTGTAGTATAGGGCTACTACACAGGTATCGTCGGATTTGTCTGAAACTCTCGTTTTGCTCGGGTCCCCAAATAAAGGGTACATTCTTCTTTAAAATTCAGTTAGCGGTTTTGCCTTTTTCGCATAATCCTTGATGAAACGTCGATAGTATCCTGATAGGCCCAAGAATTGGCGCACGTTCTTTACGGTTTTAGGGACTGGGAAATTCTTGATAGCCATGATCTTGTCTGGGTTAGGTCGTACCCCATCTCGGAAAACAATATGTCCTAAATAGGCCACCTCAGTGGTAAGAATTCGCACTTGTCGGGCTGGAGTTTAAGGTTGGCTTTCCGAAGCCTCTCGAATAGTCTTTTGACTCTACATTCATGTTCGTCGAGTGACTCTGAGTGTAGAACGATGTCATCACGATAAATGAATGCTTCAGTTTCGTGCATCCCTGTTAGCACGGTGTTCATCATTCGTTGGAAGGTAGCGGGGGCGTTTTTTATATCCATGGGCATCCTTAGATACTCATAATGTCCCCTTAGCGTAGGAAAGGCGGTTTTAGCTCTGACGTCCGGATGGGTTTCCACCTGGTAGTATCCACTGGCCAAGTGGAATACTGAGAAGTATTGAGCTTTCCCCAGTTGATCCAGGATGTCGGTGATGTTTGGTAGTGGATACGCATCTCCTATCACCTATTCGTTTAGGAGTTTATAGTCTACCACTATTTTATATTTCCGGATCCCTGAGGCATCGTTCTTTTTGGGTATTATTAAAATTGGTGAGTTGTATGGCGATTTAGACTCCGTAATTATTCCGCTCTTGTATTGCTTTTCAATTTGGAAGAGCACTTCCTCTGATGTTGCCTGAGGGTGTCTGTAGGATTTTTTGCGACAACCTTGTCATCTATTGTTGGAATGCGGTGTTGTAGTAAATTAGTACAAGAGAGTCTCTCGCCAGTTAGCTGAAATATATCCGGGAACTCTTCCACCTATCTATGCACATACTCTATTTCCTTGTCGGACAAATGAGATATATGTAGGGCATTTTTTCACCCTTTCGGCACGATTGGTTTTAAAGTCTGTTGTTTCCGAAGGTCCTTCTGAAGTAGTGTCCTCAGATTCGCTCTCGGACTTGCCTTGCCCTGGGAATTCATAGGCGTCATAAGGGTATATTTCCTGAGGGACCTCGAATTCTGAGTCTTCTTCGGTTGTGTTTATGGCGAAGGCATGGCAAACTCCTTCTTTGCAGGTTACTATAGCTTCGCCTAGGAATATCCCTGAAGAAGTATTTACTCGAGGGAGATATCCCTGTCACGTCCGGATTGGATATATCCACTGAGACTACTTTTCGGGTCCTAGCCTGAATTTTCAATGTCCTTGGGAGCGGTGTTATTTCGCCTTTGAGGGCCCTCTTCGCTTCTCTGGATTCCTCATCCACAAAATATATAGGTGTAATAGGTTTTGAGATAGTCACCAGGGTATTGTGGTGAAAGGAGAGTTGGGCTTGTTCCTGTCGGAGATAGGGGCGTCCTAGAATTCCAGCATTGGACACAGGGAAATTATTTCTTACAATGTGAAATTCCACAGGGGTATCCAGAATAGGTAAATTCAGGGTGCATATTGTTTTTACGGGATTATTTGTTATTCCCGCCAGAAGGACTGCTTGCTCAGGATTAAATTTTACTTCGGATTTTAGAGTTCCTATTTTTATTAGGCTCAGATCGAATGCGGGGTCCACGAGAAAGTTCGCGTATTTTTCTCGAAACTGGTCACATGAAATTTTTACGACGGGGGAGTACTTCAATGATCGCCCCGTTCGTAAAACCCTATTGAGATAGGTTTGTATGGAGTCGTAGACTGTGCATGCTCCTGTGATACAAATCTCTTGGTCGCGTCCTGGCCAGGAGTTGGTCTTAAGTTTAAATCCTTTAAAGGTCCTGGAGAGCTGGAACTTGAAGCTGGCTTAGATGGACCCTTCCAGTTTAGATGATTTTGTCCCATAGGATACATGGGGTATTGGAAATATGGGAAAGGCATTCCATATGCATAATTTCCTGGAAGGTATCCAGGCTGTGGAGTATTAGCACTGATAGGTGAGAAGGTTACTGATTTAGAACCCTCCTTGTTTTCTTTCTTAATTACTTTTGTTTCGTCAGTCAATTGTTTGGAATATGGGCTGGGAGGTCTATTTGCATTTTTTTTTCTTCTCCTCTTCTAGAGACCTGATAAGATGAAAACTGCATCTTTTCCCGTTCAGTGTCCTGCAGCCTTGCTTCCCCATGCACTGCGTATTCTAGGGCTTGGGAGAGGTCTTCGGGATTTCTTACATCCACGAAGTTGGACATTTCGTCAGACAGTCTTCGAATAAACGCGTCTAGAGCACAATCCATGACTGGCTTCAGCATTATGTCACTCTCTTTCACATTACAGTGTTGGCGTTATATTTTCTTTCAAGGGCGTGTTTCGCCCACTGAGCAACCCTTAGAGTCTGTCGTAGTAGTCACAGACAGACTCTTATTGTATCATTCGTAGATTTACTATTGCCTCGAAATACCACTGGTATTTTTTTGAGGGGGCAAACCGTATTTTTTAAGTGGGAGAGCAATTCGTTGATTGTGTTGAATTGCTTTTCCCTCACACTATCCCGAGCCACACCCTTTAGTTTGGAGAGCACGGCCTGATAAACATGGGCTCTGTAGATTGCGTAACGAATACGGCTCCATTACAAACATCTTGGATAAATTCTCCTAGTGGAGGTCTCTAGTGGAGGTTTCTTATATTATATTATGGAGCAAGCAGGGATTTTATTTACACGGATGTTTTAGCTCGTTTTCCTCTTTTTACCACCCCGGATTTTAGAATATTTTCATTCTAAGCAGGGGTCGTTTTAGGTAAGAGGAGTGAAGGTTCTCGTAGCGTGGCTGCTTTGGACAGCTCGTAGATGGCCGAAGGCTAGCATTAGAAACTTCAATTGAAGGACCTGCATCTATTTTTATAGCTTTTGTGGAATTTACTAAGGCCTGATATATTACTCTAAGATCTTGAGATTCTCGGACTTTTCTCCCCGCCCTATGTCTGGGTTTGCGAATTGGAGTGATGTTCATTTTATCGTCGGACATTTCTTAAACCTTTACATTCCCATTTGAATGCCTCCCCCTTTTTTCTATCAAATCTCCTCGGCCAAACGACCTAGTCGATATGATTTAAATTGGGAATCTTCGAGTCAGCCAGACGACCGGGAGGTTTCTTCAGTTATTTATTTTGTATAGAAATCCAATTACTTGACTATTTATGGCAAACTTCTATTTCGACCAGACAGCCTAAATATTCAGTTGTCAAATTAAGCACTTATTTCGGCCAGACGGCATAAATAATTACTCCACAAAGCAATCATTTCGGCCAATCGGCCTAAACAATTAATTGGTCAAATAATAAGAATATTCGAGAATCGAAAATTTAAGTAAGTTATTCTTATTTGGACAAGTTGTCTATTCGACCAGGTGGCCAATCCAATTTTATCCCTTCCAAATATTCATTTCGGCCAAACAACCTAAATGTATAATTAGTAGAACAATTATTTCGGCCAGACGGCCTAAATATTTATTCTATTGTTACCTAATTAAAATTTTCGAGATAATTTTTGTTCTCTAGTAACAAAGAGTCACTAGTAGCGAAGCCGATGGTATTAGCGCATAAACACTAATCGCACCGCTGCAACCAACAGTTTGTTACAACTTAACCTTTATGTCGTGATTGCATTAAGAAACACCTTGAGAAGATAAGTGAAAAGAGAATGTCCTTCAATAATGCACTACACAAGAATCAAATGGTAGGTAGTCGGATCTCGGAGGAAATTCCAAACTGTCGTCCCAGAGAGGCTGGAGTGTTTTATTTTTGTGAGGATCGTTGTTTATTATCACTATCCGGAGATGCTAATTCCTTTTGTAGGTTATGTGGAAACTAACTTGGGAGAGGTTGTGAGGAATAACATCGGGACACCTCTTTCAAGCAGAACTGCAGAGGTGAAGTTTATTTTACGGGTGACATAAATCATTATAGACCTTTAATATACGAGGGTGGATTGATAAGTTTCCGGCCTGACCAAGAAAAACAACGTTTTTAAGAATTTTTTTTTTTATTTCTCAACATAATCTCCTCCAAGGC
>NC_046660.1:114476408-114478817 GCF_010883055.1 Belonocnema kinseyi | reverse complement strand
AAGCTATCTAAGGATGGTACTATAGAACGCCACCTCAAGGTAGGCCTAGTGGCGCCATCTCTTGGTCAGGCCGGAAACTTATCAATCCACCCTCGTAGTACACGTTGAAGGCACACTTATCAATAATAGGCATAATCATTTGGTACGATACTGACTCACCCATTGTCCTTTGTAGGTTCGAATAATTTTATACTTATGTTCTACCTAAAATAAGGAACTGAGTAGGGAAGTCCTATGTCAATTCCACATTATAGGGCTTTAGATTATTAAACGCACATTCACGCTTCCGATGTCTAAGACAACACTCATCCTAGGTACACCGTTTACAAGCACCTAGATCCCACTTTAACCTTGCTTTACGTTAAATCTAAGTTTACAGAGAAGAGGCAATAGTTGGTTTTAAACCTGAGTTTGTCTCGTACTCTCTAAGTCTCGAGAAAACCTCTATTTCCCTGTTCCCTATAAGGTCGGATTCCAACTTTGGGTTCAGATTCTCCTTCGTTTTGAGATTCGAGGGAGAATCTTTTACTCTGGGTCTTGTCGCTCCATAATAATAAAAGAATTTCGGATCTTTTCCAAAAGATACAAATCGAGAGAGGTCATATGGGATTGCCCCACATCGATTTTTGCCTAAAAAGGATCGAAAAGTTCTACTGATTAACCTAAACACTTGTCGGACCTGAGTTTTCCTAGTTTAAAGTCTTTTAGCGGTATGCTTGCAGGCGTTAAATAGGAAAATCTGAGAAGAAGTCGGGTTTACGCGTCCTACGACGGTGCTTTGAGTGACCGCGAGTATCCGACCGGACGGGCAATTAAAACTCTCGATCTATCACCGATCTCTTATCTAGAGAAAGAAACTTGTTGACTTGTTGCTTGCATTTTTGTATCATGGTCTCACGGCAAGCGTGAGACAGGAAATTAGTCTGCAGAATTATGAAATTCCATCGGCAATAATTCTTCATTCATTTACAGATATTAATGCTTAATAATTTATGATTTAAAACCAAAATTATTAGGAATTATACTGTATGTCTTGCCTTTCAGCTTAAATTAGAAGGTATTTATTACGCTTGACGTTTAGGTGGATACAGCGGCCCTTCATTATGTTGGGAATATTTTGAATGGTGGAAATCGATTGATTCCTCTTCTTTTTATTGAGCGTATCAGGTTTCCCATACCTAGGGGTGTGGTCGGTAAGGGTGGTTGGGTTAGAACGGGAGGAATCAGGTAAACGACGGGAGAAAGATGACGGAGTACGCGAGGCAATATCGAGATAGGACAGCATTCATGCGCGCGGTCCGGTGCATGGATGGGCGCGGTTACTCAAAGCATACATGGATGTGTGAGAACGGTTGGCTTGGTTGCTATGGTGCTTGCTTGCCACATACTATTATATATGTATATTAATATAATTATATTTATACAATTTCATGAACGGACCTTTTTAACATTTAATTATTATTTTTTTAGTTTTTCAGGTCTTTTCTCGCATTATTAATTATCTAAGTGATTATTATTTATGATCTAAAAGACATTTCTTTATTCCGCCTGCATGTATCCCAGAGTATTTTGTAGAGCATAGATAAAGTCGCAATTAAGCGGATTCTTTAGCCAGTGCTGATTACTAACCCTCATCTGCATGTGTCATCATTCTTTTTATTTGACTGAGAATACTTTCTTCATTATTCTTTTCACATAGGATTGTAGAGTAAAAATTTGACCCATGCAGGGGGAGGGGTGTAACATACTTTTGTTCCAATAGGATGTTTGACACTTTGGAACACAACACGCCATTTTCTAAATTCTCATTCATTAGAGTGTAATGTAATCGTCCAAATTTTCGATCTCTGGTTTTTAACGGATCTTTACGTTTCGGCACGCACAGAATCCGAAAAGCATACAATTTTGTTGGTGTCTGTCTGTATGTATATATGTCTGTATGGATGGTTACCTGAATGTTGTAGCCACGCTAACTTTTGAAGGATTTGTCCAATCGAGTCCGCATTTGATACACTTATGGAGGTCACAAACATGAAGGTTAAGTTCGTTAATCAGATATTTCGATCAAAAATTAAAAAATTGAGAGCATTTTCAAAATTTTATAAATTTTTGTCAAAGTTTTTTATAGATGGGTAAAGTACTTGCAAATTATCCAAATAAAAATTTTAATTTTAATAAAAATTAGCGAGGCATTGGCCCCTGTGTCCCCTTGGCAAGGCTCTTCCGCCTCTGATGGACATTGGAATAGGAGGGGACTAGCCTCATGCTGCCTAACTTGGGCGCGGGGATTGATCATAAAGTTACAATAGGGAGTGGACCATGTTGGTTTGCAAAAGCAATAGAGGTTTAGCAATCCAAGATCTAGGTAGAACAGCCCGCTCGTTATTTAGATCCGGCAACGACATGCCT
>NC_046660.1:114467591-114476308 GCF_010883055.1 Belonocnema kinseyi | reverse complement strand
GAAAAATACATATATTAAAAGATTTTTGTATCAGAATCTCTGAAAAAAATGACCAACTTCAATTTTTAAAATTAGACTAATTCAGAGTGATCAAAATTGAATGTGATTGATAAATAATTTTTAATTCGAAGCGATTACAATTTTTAAATTAAAAATTGGTCAAAGTTAAAGCTTTATTATCCAATGAAAATTATGTAAAATATTAATAATATTGATATTGAATAGCTTCTAATATATAGAATCTATTGAATTGAAGATTATACTCTAATTATTATTATATAAACTCCTTATCTTTAAAAACACAATAATGAATTTAAATTCAAATAACATGGATCAAAATATTTACGTATAATTATTCACAGTATTAATTATAAATTAATTAATAATTATACTATTCTAAGAACTTGAGTTAATAAATAATAAATTATCTTTATCATGATAACATTTTCTAGTTGAGAAAATCATTAAATCCAAAGCTTAGTTAAATAATTAATTTTAAAGGAGTAGATTTGATACATTGTTCTTAATTTATTATTTTATTATGTATTATTCTTACCAACTCCGACCTTCTCTACCGACTTTATCAAATTATACCCTGTTTTACCAAGTGAGTAGCAGGTAAGCCACCTTTCATTTTAGTTCCCGAAAAATAACAATAAGGCAAACGGGGCGCGCTTTTGGACCTTTAATTTTAGTTCCCGGAAGGCTAAGGCAAACCGGGCGTGCTGCGGTAAGTCTGTCGAAATCAAATGCACGGCATAAGCAATCTCCCACCTCATCTCTGGTTCTGTTTGTTTTGATGCAAGTGTCAGAAATGTGTTCTAAGCCATGAGGTGTCAAGTTCCGGGTTGTGGACGAAGTTACACGCCGAAGAAGGCAAATACACTTCGTTTTTTTAAAGCCTTCACTGTAAGTACAATAAACGTCTTATATATTTTATTGTTTTACCTATCTGCGTCATTGAGCCTTGAGTTTCTTTAGCCTATTTATCATATTACAAATATAAAAGGTACTTACCTATACGTTTCTTTCTCAAAATCTGTTCACACATTTTTCAAACAAGTACCGACAATACTGTTTTATATTTATTTTGTGTATCTTTCGTATGATGATCAACAAAAGAACACAACCTCTAACTTACGTCAATTGGACAAACTTTCTCACTCGCACACTTCTCCATGTATAGGAAGAGGACAACTGCGCACCTGCGCACTCAAATCTAAGATCTTTCTGTAATGTGCGGATCACTTGCGGTAATGTTTCTATTGCCACTTTCAGATGGCTTCCCACTGGCAGTTGGGTCTCCTTATTATTCTTTCGTGGTGGTACCGATGCCCATCAGCAATCATGAAACCAAAGTTAGCTGATGGTTGAAGTGAAAGATCTAATCAGGTTCATGATGCAAAACTAAGGTACTATATTAGGTGGGAATATGCAAGCTGCCGCTTTGGTTCCCCGCCAAATTTAAAATTGTTAACTTGATATCGAATTATATAAATACATTTACATGATATAGATTATTTGTTTTAAAATGGTACTAAAGCATTGTTATCAAAACATAAATTAAAAATAAAATTACATGTGACATAATATATGAAATATATATATGAGACTATACGACTTTTTAACTCAAAAAATAAGCCAAAAAATAGTTCTTGCAAAAATTATGATTGTAACCAAAATTTTACTAAGTTTACAAATAGGCGTGCGCTAAAATTATTATCATATATTTTATTAAATAAATAGTAACAAATAATAAAATAATAATAAACTATAGGTCAAACATAAATACAATATTCTTCCAAGAATTTATTATGATAGCTATTTATATTTCACATCATACGTATTTTTTATTTTCGTGGGTTAACGTGCATCGCTCTGTAGGAAAACTGGTCCCTAACCTTACTTTCTTCTGCATCTAATTTCGCTTTAATATATAAAAAAATGCTCATAGGCAATTTAGTTACATCGAAACATAATTTTTAGACCCTGTATATTTGAATTATATTGATATAGTCATAAATATGAGGAAGTATTTCGGATAATCCTGAATTTGAATTCGGTTTCTGTTTATCACATCTACAATTTATGATCCACATTGACAGTCTTTCTCTTCGTCCTAGTAGAAAACGGTAAAGTGTAAATCCATCCTCGCTTTTTTTCACAAAACAGAGCACTGCAGTAGACCAGTTTTCTTATATTCTAAACTTTATTTAAATTTAATTATGCGACGTGCTTCTCGCACTGTTTCCCGGGAAATGTTCAGGAACCAAAATGGCGGTTGAATATTCCTGTTTAATAGAGTACTCTAGTTCTACTCATCTTCCATCTTCTTTCATGAGGTTCATGATGCAAAACTAATCGTAGGTGGCAGCACCGAGCCGTGTACTAGACATCGACATATAAAAATGGACCGGTAATGCTGTGGGGAGAACGGTAATGGGCTCTAGAGAGAGAAAAAACATATGACACGTAAACCTATCTCTTTCTAAATGAAGCTGGATGGTCGAGAATATTTTTGTTGAGTGAAGTTTGGCGCAGCACAGGACCGTGCTTTGTGTCACGAGCAGCCCTATGCATCGCTTGGGTATGTGTATGTGTAGTTGTTATTTTAGAATCCGGAGGGGTATCGTAGTTCAGATAAATCCAATAGATGGTACTTCGATCAGGCAAGCCTGTCTTTCCATTGTTATGTATAGCAAAATTACAAAAACTCATTAAAAACTTAATACTTTTTTATGAATATAAAAGGAATAACATCGTTTTTAGTAACAACAAGAGCAGCTGTAACTAGGTATCCAAAAAATGCATCAAAACATGTTATTTAATGTTAGGAAATTTAATATAAGGATGAGTATTCTGAAAACAGTTTGAATTTTATTCAGATTTTTCCATTGTTTATTTCGCTAATGTAATTAATTAAATAATTTTATAAACAAATTTAATTTTTGCAAATTTCAAAAATTAATTGTTAATATCACTTGACTAATAATAATAATAGTAATGACAATATTTAAACATTAATCATTAGCCTTATAATATACTCTTTTATCAATTCATCTATACATTTCCACTCTCTAAGAAATATATATTTATATATAATTTGTTTATAATCAGGGTGGCGACTTCAGCGGGAAACTGGGAAAGACTTGGAAAAAACCACGAAATGACCGGAAATTGAATTAAAAATAGTTCATTTACTTTGTCTACAGTTGTAGAGCATATGGTTAAAAATAATTATTGTTTTCATTTTAGGATAGGGAATTTCGGTGAAGAAATTAAATTTCCCTTGGGACAGGGAATTTTTGACATAGAAGGGGATTTAAACAAAATTCGTTAATTCGTTAAGAATTCACCTTTTTTTAAAAAATTCAACCACTTGCGGTTAGAAGCTGAACTCTTTTGTTAAAAATTGATTGTTGGAAGATTTATTATTTTAATTGAAAATTGATCTCTTTTTAAAAATGTAACTAGTTTGTCGAAAATCAATTTTTTATCTAAAAATTTTATTATTCCCGTATAAAATTTAACTATTTCGGATGAAAAATTGACCTTTTCTAGTTCAAAATTCAACAATTTGGATGTAAATCCGTCTTTTTAAATTTAAAATTTATTTATTTCGTTAAAAATTCGCGTATGCTGTTAAAAAATCGACTTTTTGGTAAGAAATAAGTTTTTTCCTTGAAAGTTAATCTTCTTATTTAAAAATTCTTTTTTTTTTAGTTGCGAATTTAATTATTTACCAGTGAAATATTCATCATTTCAGTTAAATATTCATCACATCACACATAAATTTACTTAGTTGAAAAATAAACTCGTTTGTTGAAAATGAATTTTTTGAAATTGAAGATTCATCATTTTTATTTAAAATTCATTTTTTGGTTGAACCTTCATTTTTTGACAGATAATTTAATTGTTCAATTTTTGATTGATGAATGGTCTTTTTATGGTTCAACATTGATTTTGTTAACTTGAAACTTAATTAGTTAAGTTTTGATTGACAATTGATTTATTTTATTAAAACATATTTTGTTGTTGAAAGTTTAACTGTTTCAGTTGAAGATTCATTGTTTAGTTAAAAACTCATATTTTTGTTTAGAATTTAACTATTCCAGTTGATGATTCACCATTTTAGTTGAAAATTCATCAGTTAAGATGAAAGTTACTTTTTTTACTAAAAATGTAAATAGTTCATATTCCGTTAAAAATTAATTCTTTTCTAGTTTAAAATTTAAATAATTGTTTGAAAATGTCTCCTTTAATTTAAAATTGATCTTTTTGGTTAAAAATACATTATTTCAGTTGAAAGTTCTTCTGTTTGATTTAAAATTCCATAAGTTTTGTTATAGATGATTTTCTTTCAACAGTATAAACGTTTTTTTATACCTCTAAAATATTTTTAAAAGAAATTTTAAGTGATCAAATTAATAATTGATTTAAATTGTTAAAATCCATCTAGTTCAACAAAATAAATATAGAAAAATAATAAGAAACGAAATTAACATACAGTGGACATTACACTTCCGCCTGGGCCTTTAACTTCTGCCTTCCAAATTATGTCACTTTCCCAAAAGTGTTGTTCACAAACTGTATTTCTGTCATCTCTGCGAGTAGCCTGTTGCCACCGTTTAATTTCTTTGGGATCTTTTGGCAAAAGAAAAAAATGAAACTTCTCCGAATTGCTGGTATAGCCAGACGTACAACCCGGAGCTACACATTTTAATCCCATTATTTCGCACTAACAATTAGAAAAAACTCTCAACACAATAAATAATTAACTCGGCTACAAGGTCTTATAATTTAAACTTTCAATTTTACAAATTTTTCCCAAATAAATTACTTTTAATAGGAAATTTACCGGTTTTGCCAATACAAAACAATGCAAAAGATGCAAAAAACAGGCTTACCTGATCGTATTACCATCTACTGGATTTATTTGAACTACGATACCCCTTCGGATGCTAAGAGAACAGAAAAGTGTGGGCGATACATGGGGCTGGTCGTGAGTGTCCCCATAACGTGACGTTTCTCGCATTTTTCAAAATTGATTTATTTATTATTTATTTAATTATAATTTATTGTAAATAAATATAAAAAATGGTGGCAGCCTGTGTAGTTTGTGGGCGTTGTCAAGACGTTTATATGGGGATGTATTTTCAAACGTAAGTAAAGTTATTGAATATATTAAAATAAAAAATGTTGCAACAAAAACAAAACCTAAAAATTTGAAGTTTTGTACCTATGTAATACAAATGGTTATTTTAACGTTATAGAAATATTGTTCAAATTTTTGACAGTTTTTACATAATTTTTGAACTCACAAAACGATTATTATTGTAGCATTTTCAATCCAATTTCAAAAAGAATTTAAGGTTACCAAGATTTTAAGATAATCTATTTGAAACATGTTATTTTACATGAATGTTCTTTAAAATTCAATTTATTATAACTACAAATTTCTAATGTATTGTTTATCTATTTTTTTAATTAACCGTACAGAATATTTAGGCAAAACCCGGGGCCACCAATTCACTTGACAGAGTCCTGAAATAGATAAAGGCAGGTCTACCTCTTATATGTTTTTTCTCTCTCTCTCTAGAGCCCATTTCAGTTCTCCCCAAAGCGTTACCGGTCCATTTCTCTATGTCGATCAGCCCCCTGACTCGACCGTCTATGTGTATGCAGTAGTAGATTTTTTATGATCCGGAGGGGAAATGTCGGTCAAACTAATCCACCAGATGGCCCCACAAAAAGTAGGTCTGACTTTTTCATTGAATTGCATTAAGAAAAAGAAAAAATAATTAAAAACTTGATGATGTTTGCAAATAAACAAAAAATATGTATATGAAAAAATAAGAGGTAGCATTACTAATTATTAAAAAAAAAGAAAACGTCATAAAAATATGTAGTTTAATATGAATAAAATTTAATTTGAAGATACATTTTGAAAGCAGTTCGAACTTCATATTTCTATGATTTATTGTACTGATATTATTGATTTTACTATTTGTTCTAGTTGAAAAAATATATTTATTGTTAAAATTATTAACATAGCTAATGAAAAAATTAATAATATTGAAGTCCTCAATGACAAAATTATTTAAAACACATGCATGGTCAGAAGAATTAATAAAAACTATATCACTTATATCCAATATAAATATAATAATAATTTAAATATGTAAGACTACAACTTTAATTGCACAGTGAAGAATCTTTGTACCATTACATTCTTAAGATTTTCAAGTTTTGAAGGAAATATTTTTAAACAGTTATGGTAATTTTAAGTAAAATGTTTTGAGGGAATAATTTGGTAAAAATTCAATGACAAGACTGATAAATGAGAAAATGGATTTAATATTATTTAATATAATGTATATATTTATTTAAATTGAACCGAACTTCATATATACATTTATACAGTTCAATAATTTATTTATTGCTTAACCTTGAAAGCTTTTTTTTTCGCTGCATAAAACCCCTCATAATTTTATTAGAAAATTTAATATAAAAGTTATAAACAAATTTTATGAACAAGTTGACAAATAGTCTTATTATCGGTAAAAAATTTCGTGTTTTTTCTGAAAAAGCTTCACATTAATGTACGAAAGACATTTAATAACAATTATAACTTAAGAGTTTATAATAACCACTGTAATAAACAATTTATTTGGAAAAATATTAGAATTTGAGATTTTTCCAATTTTGGCATAGAAATTTTTTTTTGCGCTGAAAATGTTTTAAGCTATTGCACGAATGACTGCTAGTCACCAAAATATTAGAAAAGTTAACAATAACCACTGTTACCAACCCTTTTTGTGAGAAAATATTTAAACTTAAGGTTTTATCAAATTAAAATTTTCTTTGATGGCTTAGTCGGTGGGTTATTGTCAAAAGATTTTGTATTGAGTGAATCTTAGCATGCAGTGTTATGATTCATTTTCAATCTATTACGATTGAAAACCCGACTTTTTCCAAGTGAAACTGCCAAAATTTGGAAATTGTTCTTGTAAATTGTTTATAAACATGTAAGTTATTATATTCTACTAAATTTTATCAAAGATACATTTTTTTACGAATATCCGTAACCATTGTAGCAATTAAAGAAAATGAAAATTTTTATAAAACCTTACATTTGAATATTTTGTTACTAGAATTATTTATAACAATGGTCATTGTTAACTTCTCAAATATTTTGGTGACTAGCAGTCATTCGTCCAACAGCTTAAAACATTTTTAGTGCAGAAAAAAAATTTCTATGCGAAAGGACCAAAATTTTGAATTTGTTTATCTAATTTATTTGCAAAAATTTAAATTGTTATATTTTATCAAATATTATTGAATATTTATTATTTTAAGGAGTACCTGAAGTCGTTTTGGCCATTGAAAGAAATTATAATTTGGAAAATCTCAAATTCTAATATTTTGCCACAAAAATTGTTTATCACAGTGGTTATTATAAACTTTCCAAGTATTTTTGTTATTAAATGTCATTCCTACATTGATGTGAAGCATTTTAGCAAAAAAAATGTTTTGCCGATAATAAGATTATTTGTCAATTTTTTCATAAAATTGGTTTATAACAAATAAATGGATTGATAAATACAGTATTTGTATTCTATGGGTCCCTAAACATTCATTTCAGACAATACAAAGTTTTCCTGCTCATTTATTAAAGCGTAAAGAATTGTTACATCAAAAAATTTAGTTTTTCCATACTTGAAGGCTCTGGACATTTTTGTCTGACAAAAGTGCATTTCCTCCAATTGTGCGTCATGAGTACAGTACGTTTGTTTATACAGTTTAATACCTTATAGTCTGTTTATTTTAGAAATGATGTTTGCAATAATATAATTAACAATTTAATTCAAAATCTCCTTTAAGGGCATGTGACACAGCTAAATACCTATATTACTGACCTCACTTTTTCAGTTCACTGAATGTTTTTTTGAACCTAAGAACTTTTTTTGTAAATAAAATATCGAGTTGAAACTTTGGAAAATGTATTAGAGTACAATAAAGTACGTTTAGGTACTGCATTTTGGTAGGAACTTCACTGAAAATTATTTTATCTTTTTTCTCAACCTCGACATTTTTTGAACGTTCCAACTTTTTTTATACATAAAATATCAGTCTCAAACTTTGAGAAATGCAAGAGTCGAAAGAAAACTACGTTTAAGTACAAATCTTAATAATAAAAGATGTAAAAAAATATTTCTACAATCAATTCCATCAGAATCAGTCGGTAACGTTGTACACGAAAATACGAACCCTGGCAGCCACTAGATGAGGCTCTAGAGGGTTCGTATTTTCGTGTACAACGTTACCGGCTGATGCCGATGGAATTGATAGTTGAAAATTTTTTTTACATCTTTTATTATTAAGATATGTACTCAAACGTAGTTTTCTTTCGGCTGTTGCATTTCTCAAAATTTGAGACCGATATTTTATGCATTAAAAAAGTTGGAACGTTCAAAAAATGTCGAGGTTCAGAAAAAAAAAAAATAATTTTCAGTGAAGTTCCTACCAAAATGCAATACCTAAACGTACTTTATTGTACTTATTGAACTGAAAAAGGGAGGTCGGTAATATAGGCATTTAGTTGTGCCACATGCCCTTGAATTGGAATTTTTAAATGAAATTATTAGGGGTTGTATGCAGCGAGAAAAAAGCTTGCAAGATTAAGCAATAAAAATAAATTATTGAATTGTATAAAT
>NC_046660.1:114450026-114467491 GCF_010883055.1 Belonocnema kinseyi | reverse complement strand
TCATATCCATTTTCTCATTTATCAGTTTTCTCATTCTTCACTTGGCAACTGAAGTTGTAATCTCACATATTTTAATTATTATTATATTTATATTGGATGAAAGTGATATCTTTTTTATTACTTTTTCTAATCAGGTATATGTTTTAAATAATTTTCTCATTGAGGAATTAAATATTGTTCATTTTTTCATTAGATCCGTTAATAATTTTCACAATAAACTGCTTTCAAAATGTATTTTAAAATTAAATTTTATTCATATTAAACTACATATTTTTACAACTTTTTCTATTTTTATATAATTAGTAATGGTTACTCTTATTTTTTCATATGTATATTTTTTGTTTATTTGCGAACAGCTTTAAATTTTTATTTTTTTTTATTTTTCTTAATGCAATTCAATGAAAAAGTCAGACCTACTTTTTGTGGTGCCATCTGTTGGATTAGTTTGACCGACATTTCCCCTCCGGATAGTAAAAATCAGAAAAGTTGGGGTGATGCATGGAGCTGAAGTCGACGGTACTAGACCGTGTTGGCGCGCTTGGTGGACATTTACTGGATCTTCGTACCCATAACATTGTACCACGAAAACGCATTAAGGCTTGGGGGGGCCTGGGATTGACGTGTTTGATCGGTAAAGAATCTTACTATCTTATCTCAGGTATGCAATACGATGGCCGAGGGGCCGAGCCGCCACTCTGGAGTTTCCGATTTTTTCCGACAGTAAACTCGTGGAAGATCCGTGGAGTCCAGTACTATTCGTCCCCGTAATTTTGGTGAATTTGTTCCGCGTGCAATTTTAACTAAACATTTTCAAGCCGTAATTTTGATGTCTAGGTGAAAACCTACGGCGGACGTGTCCGCGTTTAGCGCGACTTTCCCGAGGGAAGTAGTAAATTGCGCACGATGTCACTGGTAGTGTCGAAACCATGCCGCGAAAACGAGCAATCCAAACAGGGCCAGCTAGAAGACTGGAAAATGCCTTTGGCTTTCAACAGGCTGAGACATACAGTTACCATCGAGGGTATTACCAAGCTTCCGCAGACCTGGAGAATGAAAGAAAGGGTGCGTGATTCAAGGGACCTAGAATAATCACAATGAGAAACTGTAATTTAATCGATAGTGAACATGTGACCCTTTCCTTTCCTGGCTTTTTCAGATGAAAACTGTGAGCGTCGCCTTGGTGCTATGTCTAAATGTGGGTGTCGATCCTCCGGACATTGTCAAGACCCAACCCTGTGCTCGACTCGAGTGCTGGATCGGTGAGCTTTTTTCTTTATTTACATAGAGTTGTCAATTGTCATCATTATGTAATTGGAATTCGCTTTTGAGGTTAAGCGACCTCAGCGCTCCCTGCGTTTTTAACTCCGTGTTGTTTTGCGCGTTTTAAGTAGATGAAGGGCAAAAGCTTTCATTTTTTAGCTATCTTCGAGACGTACAAATCTGATTTCCCTGTGTGGCACGTCGAGATCAAAAATAGGATGTTTATGTTGCTATCAAATCACGTTGTAGTTTATGGCAGTCAGAAATGTTATTTTTTATGTTTTATTGTGTCGGCGTTGTGGACCTTTTCTTAAAGGAAGCTTTAACTACGGTTTATATTTAATTCTTGTAGCCATAACGAGTATTTCGAAACCTCTGCTCGCCTCTGTGGTTTAGTTTCCCGAGCTTTGTTAATAGTTTTATTGTTGAAAGAACATGATCATAATTGGTACATAGAGTAAAGTGTGTTTTTGAGTAGATACTCGTCTTTCAACTTGCTAACTGAACTGCTGTTTCCAATGTTGTTCTTTTTTAAGTAAGCTTCAGTTCCGAATTACTTGAACATCATATGAAGGTTTAATTTTTTAATGGTTCATTTAAAGGCTTTTAATATATTTCATTTCGAAAAGTCACCCGTTTTAATTAGTGAATTCTTCAAGATTTAGTTTTTAAAATTGATGATACTCAAAGGTTTCCAATATGAAATCATTTCCTTTTAAACGTTTCAATTTGACATTGCTAAATTTCTAATGTTACAATTTTTGTACATTGTACAGTTAATTTTGAAATGCTTGAGATTTTTCAGTATTTTTATTTTGAATGGTTGAAATAAACAATTGTGTCAATATCAGTGAATTTTTTTTGACTCATTAAAAAAAACCTATCAAAAAAATTTAATATCATTTGATAGGTTATAAAATTATGTTTATAACATTTTCAGATTTACAATCTATCAATTCTTAAACCTAAAAATGGTAACGTTTGACGACCTGATAATTGACTTCTAATTTTATTTCAAAGACTTTTCAATGTATATGTCCCAGTTTCGAGATGGTTTCAATACTGATAAAACTTTTTTATAATTTGAATATGTGATACTCTGCAAGGAAAAGGGCCTCATTTTTTATTGACAGGATTTCCAAGTATTTTGAACAAAAGTCTAACACAATGTTCTACGCAATTATCCAAATGTATGTGTGCGGATGTCAAACTTGTTTGTGGGCCCGACTTCTTGAAGACAGTTTCAGATAAATTGATGATATTTTGATGGCCTATTTTCAACATTAATCTCTCAAAACTAACCAAAAGATCTCTATAAATACACACACACACATATATATATATATATATATATATATATATATTACCCTTTTTAGAAATTTATAATATTTAAAAAATGGGGTTTTAATATTAAAAGTTTTGTTGATTAACAGATATCAAAGCTGATGCAAGAATAGAAAAGATTCCTTGACTTGAGACTAATCGACTGACTTATAATATTAATATATTTTATTGAAAATACGGAAATTATGGTCCTTTACATATGTAATTTGAAAAATCTTTTTAACCGAAAAACTAATTTCATTAATATAATTCGTAGTTCATGCAAGAAAAGAAAATGCCTTTCGATTGACCTATTTGTATTTTTATATTTTCATCATAAGGCGAATCTGGAATTTCTTTAAATCTCCATATTTGGAGACTCCCTGAATCCGAAAAAACAGGCATTACTCTAGTGTATGTCGTTGTCGTCGTCCTCTATATTACTGGATAACTTTTGAGGCTGGCTCTACAATATGTCTTAAGAATTGTATGTACGTCAGCGCACGTTGAAATCAACACGTACATTTGCGTTCTTCTTTGGGGATTTTTTCTTTGCTCTAGGTCTATAGAGGTTTCCAGGTTACCGCTTTGCTCATCCCTTGCTGATACAAACGATACTTATCTGGCAATAGCAATAAGTGTTGGAGCCAATATTAGGTTCCATTGTCCAATTGGTCTTCAATAGGTAGATAGCAGTTTGTGTTATAGATAGAGTTAGTAGTGTCGTAAGCTTGCATTTTATGGCGGGAAGTTCAAGTATTTAAAATTTAACTTTGGTAATAACAGTTTGTGGGGTTCGCAAGCCGTTTAAAGCATGGAGAGTAAGCAAAGCAGTATAAGAAGGCATATAAGCAAAGTAATATTCGAAAGCGTATAGCTCATAGAGATAGATCGCATGTTCTGAGGAATTTTATAATTAATTGTGAAGAGTAGCTGTTTGGGTTAGAAAGAAAAGCTTCCACGCAGAAAGGTGGACATTTCCTGATTTTAATTAAAGATTTTCCCAAAATGTTTCGTTGATCAAGAAAGCGAGGGGAAGACCATACAACGTGCTTGATGGCCTCCGTGCCACGTCCGCACATACATGAAAAGGAGTCTATAAAATTTTTTCTTGCTAGGCTGTCGGCCAATGAATAGTGGTTACTTCTAATACGTGATAGGCTCACTATGTTCTGTCTTTTCAGATTAGATTGAAAAAACCATGGTTTAGGAGTTGCAGAAAAGTAATTGGCGAAGTAATATAGACTTGCATTCCTTTTTTCACTTTCCATCTTTAAATATAGGTTCATACATATAATAAGCTGAGACGAAATTAGTTCATAAAGATTTGTATGTGGGATTCTGTTGTTCATAGTAGAATTATTTTTATATGATAATTTAGCCAGTTTGTCTGTAATTTTATAGATATAGAACGCATTTGATTTGAGGTATTTGAAATTTAGGCAAGCATAAAGGACTCTGCGAGTGTCAGAGCAAATGACGGAAACAACTGATCTTTTAAGATGATCTCAAGAGATTCACAAATCGCAATCGCTTCTGCTGTAAAAATGGATGCTAAATGCGATTTTATGTTTATTAAAGATTTGATTAGAGGGGCATGTTATACCAATTCCAGTGTTCTGAGTTTTAGTTATTTTAGATCGATCCATAAAAAAAGAAAGTCTTTTTTATGACGTATATCCATGAAGTTTCTGAATTCCACATTAGATTTACTTTTTTGTAGGTTTTCTCCAATTGCAAAATCAATATTAGGGTTTTCAAATTGGATGTTATAGTCTAGAATAGTCTAGATTACAAATGTATTTGTTGAGAAAGATAAAAGCATTAAGGAGAGGAAAAGCTTCTCTTAAGTTGAGTATATCTTTTTTCCGAGTGAGTTGATCGAGAGTATATAAAGAATGGAATAAGGGATGATTTTCAATGGAAAATATTTTTAGGATGAATCTTCCATTGAGGAATTTCATTCGAGAAAATAAAATGAGTTATTTTAGTTCTGCAAACATAACATGTATGGGAGTAGAAATTCTATATCCTATTATTAATTTTAAAACTCTATTTTGGAGTTTGCGAATGTTGCCAAAAAATTCATGACAGATTGATAAGGCATGGCAGCCATATTCCGTAGCACTTCTCATCAGGGAATGGTATAGCATTAATAGGGATCTAAAGCTAGAGCTTCACCAAGTTCCTCTAAAAAATTTAATAATATTGATCACTTTCTCTAGTCTTTCAAGAAGGAATTTAAAGTGACGGGCTCAAGTCAGGTATCTGTCAAAAATGATACCTAAGAATTTAGCCTCGAATACTGGATAGATATACTGGTTGTCAAGCGTAATTGGATTTCATTAAGGAGGGATTTATCTTGAAATCCGTATTGGGATGGGGGGAGAATTAAAGAGTTTTCTAACCACCAGTTTAATCTATTAGTTACTAGTCTCTTCATGAGTTTCAATAGACAAGAAGCTAAAGCAATAGGACGGAATTTATTGGATTTCGGATTTGGTACAAGAAAAACTAAGAATTTGTTTCATTGGTCTGGAAATGAACCTTCATCTAAGATTAGATGATACATATCTAGTAAGTGATTAAGGATATTATCTGGTAGATTTTGAATGATTTCGTAATTAATTTTATCCGATCCTGGGGAGGACTTGCTATTAGTGATGGAAATGGCAAGGCGAAACTCTGGGAGATTGAAAGGTTCACTTGGAAAATTAGCAAGAGAAGTCTCAGTAGGCGGTGAATTTGAAAGAGGTGTGATAGGAGGTAAGTGTGTGGGAAGCAAACTAGATTCTCTAAACGTTTCTATAAATGTTTCCATTTTGGTTGTTGTTTCTGTGTTAATTGGAGAGATGATGAAGGAGGGATATTTCAGGAGCCTGGAGCGAAAACCGCGAATTTGATTCCAAATGTCTGAGACGCGAAAAGTGGAAGTTATTGATTCACAAAACGATCTCCAACCTAAGATTTTTTATTTTTTAAAAAGTTTCGAGAGATTCTGCCTCAATTTTTGAAGATCTAAGTAGTTTTCAAAATTACACCTAAGTCTAACTCTGCCTAATTTTGCTCTCCTTAGTCTTTCCAACCTTCAACATTCCTCATTCCACCATGGCGCGGAGCATGGCTAATCACGTTTAGGAATATTGTGGATTTTTGGACCTGCTGTGTGAAGAGCTTTATCTATTAAATAATCCATAGTATGTTTGAAGAGTTAACGCAGGATTATTATTACTATTATTTTTATCAAAAACAAATTGAGACTTTTTAAGATTTTCCTGACAAATATACCAAGAAAATTTTTTTTTTAGAAAAGAATTCGTGATATGAACAAGAGATACCAATAGTTGTAGAAATAGGGAAGTGATCACTACCCGTTTTATCATTTTCAACTTTCCATGAACACAAGGGAGAAAGATTACCAGAAACCAAGAAGAGATCGATTGCAGATTTAGATTGATCGGGACGCGTCAAGCGTGTAGAGGAGAGCCATAATTTAAAATAAGAATGTTGGCAGTTTGAATCGAACTATACAATTTATTTCCAGTTGGACAAGTTTTATTGCATCCCCAGGACTGATGATGACAGTTAAAATCAACACCCATGAATATAGATGAAAAGTCATTCGAAAAGAAGTCAAAGAAGGAACTCCAATTAATGGCATTAACAAGAGTTCTAGGGTTTCTATAAATATTTATTATCAATATTTCACCCCAATTTGAGGGGATAGAAATAGCAAGAGTGTCTAGCTGATTTGAAATCTCCAGTATTTTAACTTCAGAAAAAACAATATCACTTGTGACAGCAATAACTAGACCACCGCCAACACCGGTGGCGCAGTCCTTCCTTATGATATTAAACTTCTTCAGAAAGATTCGATTTTTATCTTTTAGCCATGTTTCATTTAGTAAGACAATGTCGTAATTGTGACTGATTCTTTTTAAGGATCCCTTTTGTTATTTATTCGGCGATAGTTCCATTGCCTAATTCTTAGTTTTTCCAAGATTTTCCAAGATTCAATAGAAGTGTTAAAGGATTCGAGGCAGTGGGATTCGGATGCATGTTATTTAGCTGTGAATAATTTGATTGATTCAAAAACCCACCACTAAGGGGCCAAACGTTGGATTACCATCATGAGGGACAAAATCATATGTTTAAGTTCATTTTCATTAATTTGATTTTCTATAGAAGATGGTAAAAGGGATGAGGGAGAGGAAGGTTGAGAAGGATGGGATGTTGTGTTTCTTGAATTATTTTGAAGGCAGACACCATTACCAAAAGGACTAGCTGAACGACAGTAGAGATGAGAGAACGATTGAGAATTAGTATGGGTTTGAGGTTTCCTGTAAGACATAGAGTTAGGAAGAGGGGTTGAGGTTCCAGGATGGGAGGGGGGCCTGTTAACAGCTTGACTGGATTTTTGTGAGTATTCTGAACCGGAAAGAATAGGGTCAGAATTCGTATCACCCAACGAGGGGAAGTTTGCAAAGTTAAGAGGGATCAGAAGTTTTTAGGTTAGATGCAATGACAGAGTCAATGTTTCGTAGCCCTTGGGGGAAGCTTTTTCCTTTTTACATAGATAAGCCGCACTCTTAACGCTTAAATCAAATTGAGCTGAGCTTCGGCGTATTTCTTTTTCCTCTAGTTACAATTGGCATTGTTTATGAACAGCCAAGTATGGGCCTTTGAAATTTACAAAAAGAGGAGAAATCGGTCTATTAGGACAATCCTGGTTTTGATGTGGTTTCTCACCACAAAATATACATCTAGGATTTTGGCTCGGTACATTGTGTAATAGAATCGGATATCTTTTGGAAAAGCTTGTCCAGCAAACGTGATCAGAACTGTTTTCAAGGGCACCAGATGACCTTTCTCATCCTTCTTAGAACGACGAGATACTTCGAGAATTGGGATGGAAGATATGGCATTAGTTTTAATCTCCATTGAGAGATCTGTAGGAATACCTTTGATGATACCAATGCGGGAGACTCGGTAATCCGAGATGAAAGCGTTTAATTCAGGACAGATTGAGTTAAGGTTTTCAATAATGCGATTAGCTCCTTCGCCAGAATTACACAGAATAGTGAATCGACTTTTCCCTTTCTTTTAATGTCATCCGCCACTTTTTAAAGGACTGATGAAGTATTTTCCCTACATTTCAAGGATCCATGGGGTTGTCATCACCGGTGTCTACTTCGACGGAGTAAGTTCGACCTTTGTTAGATCTGGAGTGCCGGTTTCGGAGTCTAGGGGTTCTAATGGGATTAGCAGTTTTATTCGATTCTGTGTGTCTAGTTTTTAAGTTAATAGAGCCATTGTGGTCAGACTGCTTCCTTCTTCCCCTGGAAATTCTGCTTTCGAGAGGGACATGATTTGTGAAAGGGGCATGAACCTCGCCTTCCCTATCATTCCAACTCATTCCTCAAACTGTCAAGGCTTCTGTGAAGTAACTCTCGATTCAAATTACCCTCGCCATCACCATCGATAGAAACGTCACTCACTTAGTTTACGGGGGGGGGGGGGCTTACATGCTCCTAAAACCCCGCAGGCCACAGGGGCCGGCACACCAGCGAAAATCCACCTACACTTTTCGAGAAAAATAGAGGCACTGGTGTAAAAAAACTAAACTTTAAATATAATAGGCCTCTTTCCTTCAGAAATCGACCAGAAAAATGACCAAATGTCAACAAATCACACTCCAATTTATATATTAAAGAGAGCCACAAAGAACATGACCAGTCAAGACGGCCGCCATCCTCCTGTCTACATGTGCGTTGTTGCCCATTGCTACCCAACTGCCTTGTGTTTTTCATTGATTCACATTTCAGTGTTCCTGTAAACATTGAACTACCATCAATTATCAGAACACTGGAATGTGTACCAATGAAAAATGCGCGACAGTTAGTCGCAATGGGCAAGGCGGCTATGACTGTTTACGTTTTGATTCCTCCGATTTAGTAACAATGCTATTTGTAATAAACCACAAACACTTACTAAATCAGGGTTATGGTTTACGTACAATTTTTATGACACATTGCGGAGCTAGCCTGAAAAACTAATCGTATCGAATTGCGCTTTGGTAACCGTGTTTAGGGACCATAAAGGAAACGCCGTGTTTGTTAACCAGCCTTTTTTAATCAACGGGTATGGTTTTATCTACAAAAAAATACTATGATATAAGAAATTTGTTATAAATCATTTTTTGACATGACGCGTTGTTTTTGTTTTGACCATAAAAAATAACGTTAAAAAATATGGATAAACGAATCCAGATACAATAAAATATTAAATTGACAAAATTGTTCGCCTACATTATATCTACAATTTTTCTTTCAACCATTTTCTGTTAGGACATGTAGTTTTGGTTTCAATCGTGAAAAATAACATTAAAAATAAACAAATTAAATTTCTGGATAACCGATATCAGATATAATAATTGTTTAATGGCAAAATTATTCGTCTAAATAATTTCTATGCAAATTTCCTTTAAACCATTTTTTGATAGGACGTGTAGTTTTGGTTTTAATTGTGAAAGATAATATTAAAAATAAACAATTTAATACAACAGTACTGATCTCATATTTTGGATCGCGTCTTCGAGACGCATCGATTAACCTATTGGTGGTCCTTTATTACCTTATAGACCGATTTATGAACATTAAATATTTAAAACAATAGTTTACTCTGTTCATATGAGAAGTTCATTTTTGTTATTGGGTATACAATACCCCCCCCCCCCCGCGCTTCAAGTCTATTTCGAATTTTTTTTTTTCTTTCTGCCCTACTATTGCTGTACTTTTGAAGAAAAGCAGTATCTACGTTTTGCTGTGAAGGTCACCTGCGCGTTGCGGTTTATTGGTAAACAGGTCTTATAATTTAGTATGAAAAATTTTAAGGATCTCTAAGTCATTGCAGTGTAAATTGGAACAATTTTCCAACATGCTATATTTTCCCCACGCTTATGCGTATGTTAAATTTAAAGGTGAAACCATTGGTAACTGTAATTGGTCAATTATGAAATCCCTTTTTATTGGAGCTCCTTCGGCTTTAAAGAATACATTCTTATCACTTCACTGGTGCTCGATTAAAGTGCGTCAAAAATTCCAAATTTACACTATCATGTTGAACTCGGGGCATGTTTCCCATATATTAAATGCATGTTTTATTCATTTCTATACCTCGGACCGAAACTGCTTGTGAAAATATTACAAAATAAAGTACTGTTCTTCATCATTATTTTATTTCAATTTTCCTAGGAAAATTCTTTTTACCTTCTGTGTGTATACTTTAGCTTTTTAATTTAATAATATTTTGTCATAAGGTCTGCATTTTTCATGTTTTTGCATAGCAATGCTATGCTACGCATTTGACTCGAGGACCTTCAGTTTTTGTCTTTGTAATATACGCGAAAAAAACATCTCGATGCAACATTTTTCGTCGCATTAAAACACACCTCCATTCAAAAAATGAAATCCGTAGACCGAATAGTTTTTCCGCTAGGAGTATCAACAGTTTCATTTTGACTCAAAAGGGCTAAATTTTTCATTATTTTAATATGAACGCTATGCTGAATGTTAAACTCAGGGTTCTCAGTATTTTTTCTCGCATTAGACACTTGAAACACGTTTATGAAAAAAAATTAATTCAGTATTTTATATTTTTTGCGCTAGCAGTGAAAATTGGGTTAATTTTGAGTAAATAGGGTTAAATTTGTATGTATTTTAATAGCAACTCTATGATAAGCATATTCCTCAGCGTTCTCAGTATTTTTCCTCGCATTAGGCACGCAAAAAAACATCCCCATGCAAAAAATGAAGTCAGAAGACCTAATATCTTTGCTAATAGTTTTTGCGCTAGACGTTGGTAACGACGAACAGTCATTTTACCGACTGCATAAGGGTTTTCTACGACTTTTCGCTTGGAGTTTCCACTTTGTAACTTGCTTTTGAATACCTATAATTTGTAGATCTTTTTAAGATGAATAATTTTTCTTGTTGACATTTTTTTGTATCTCTTACAGTTTTTTTTTAAATATAATTTTTTTGTAAATGAAATTTTTCACGATTAAAACAAAAACCTTGCGTGTGATAAAAATAAAATTGAATATAATTTATAAAGCAGTTTGAGACAAACAATTATTATTATTTTTTTAACATTTTGTTATGTATCTCGTTTTGTGTGGCTCAAAATTTCAATTTTTGATTTTTTATCAGAATTTTTTATGGGTAAAACTACAACCGTTGGTCGAAGAAGGCTGGTCAAACGAACTTCACGTTTCTTTTTGGGCCCCGAAAAAGTCTGCCAAAGCACAATCCAATCTCATAATTCTTTCGTTGGTTATCGTTCCTACATACTACAAGCAGACATAAACCCTCTTAAAAATCTTTTTTCTCACCCAGAGTGTCTCAAAATGTGGAGATTTGATGAATGAGTAAGTAATAAATCAGTGAATAATATGGATTTCTTTTAAAAATAAATTTGATATGCAGCTCGGATAGTAGGGACAATCAGAGCGCAAGACTTCAAGTCTGTGCTCTCCAGACTTCCCACCTGGCAAAACCGTAACTTCTCATTATTATGAGAATGTAAAAAAAAAAACAATGTTCATAAAATGTAGAAAATGATTATATTATCCGTATTAATTAAAATAATAATTACGTATTACTATAGATCCACTGTCTATGAGTCCTCAAAAAGCTTTGGAAATGATCGGTTCGAATTTACAAAAGCAGTACGAACGATGGCAGCCTCGTGCAAGATACAAACAAAGTCTTGACCCGACTGTAGAAGAGGTCAAGAAATTATGCACCTCTTTACGTCGAAACGCAAAAGAGGAGAGAGTTCTTTTTCATTACAACGGCCATGGAGTTCCAAAACCTACTAGTAATGGCGAAATTTGGGTATTTAACAGGGTTAGTAACAACTATTGTTCATTATCTCAAATTAATTATCCTTAAATATGCACATATTTAAACGAAAATAATATTTTTACTGATTTTCATTTTAGACATATACTCAATACATTCCACTGTCAGTATACGATCTACAAACATGGATGGGAGCCCCAAGCATTTATGTTTACGATTGCTCAAACGCAGGAATCATAGTTGAGTCTTTCAAACAGTTCGCTGATCAACATGAAAAAGAATTTGAGGTACATTTTCGCTTAGAAAAAGGCAAAACAGGCTTCTTATTTCTCCAGATAGAATCCGTCCATAGATCACGTGATTCTGTAGAGGAGGGGGGTAGAAGAAGATTCCTGAGGATCTCTTAGGCACGGTGATCTTGAAGCAAGGAAAAGTGGACCCAAAATGGATCAAAAATCGACTAATGCAGAAAGTTTCTATATCATTTTGAGATGAAAATAATGTAAAATTAAAAATTCCAGCTGATCGGTTTCGCAAGTTATGGATGTTTTTTTATTTATACTATGCACCAGCGTGAAAAGTACGCACATGCAATCGGCCTCTTGATTCCAATGTGAATAAATTGAGTATGTAATTATGATTTATTGTTGGAAATCTTGGTTCTTGCAACATATCTTAAAACATTTCAGCTAATTTTTATAAAATTATTGTTTTATAAATTATATTTATAATGTATACCCTTATAATAGCAGTTTCGGGGGTAGCCTCGCACTTGCCTTGCGTGTAAATCGGTGCTCCGAAACGTAACCAGTCAAACTCGTATGAAGCATTTCTGTTGGATTTTTCTCCATTGTAATTTTTTTTTTTATTTTTGTCCATTCCGTTCTCTAACACAGGGGTCTTCAGCGAGGGGAAATTTGGTCCCGAATACTCATTTGCAAGATGTCTCGTTTCCACCACTTCGCCACCTCAATCAGCACGGAAAAATTCCGTCGCTTACAGCTGAGTAGAGGTTCGTTGTGGTGGGAACGAGACATGTGGTAAATGAGTATTTGCGGCCCAATTTCCCCTCGCTGAAGAGCCCTGTCTAATACATACAATAATTTAAATTCGAAGAAAAGCTTATTTAATGTCATCAATGCATATAATTTTAAGAGAAAACTCTAAATTTGGTTTCGAACATCAAATGGTATTCAAGTAGTTTATATCTACTCAAAATTGAGAAAGCCTGAGTTAAAAGTGAAGACAGATTTTTTTACAAAAGACTTGATTCTTTAACTAAAAAAATGCATTTAACACAACCACGGGTACCTGTCCGCTTTTATCGCTCCGCTACAATCTTGTTTTGAAAGTTGTACCTTTAAAACTAAAAATCCTTCCATTTTTAATCAGATACTTTATTTTTGAGGTATGTTGCAAAATAGGAAATATTGGAAAAGTGGCATTATTCAGAGAGCCGGTAAATCAAAATATCAATAAATTTTCGAAAAGCAGCAAGATTTTCAAAAATAAGTCATACATACATACTCAATTTCTTCATATTGGAATCAAGGGGCCAATTGCATGTGTGTACTGAAGTGTTCAACTCTGCCTCTCTTCAGAATGCATAGTATAAATACAAAGTGTCCATGACTTACGAAACCGATCAGCTAGGATTTTCAATTTCACATTTTTTAAATCTCCAAATGATATAGAAACTTTCTGCGTTAGCCGATTTTGGATCCATTGTTGATCCACTTTTCCTTGCTTCAGGACCACCGTGTGGGGAGAAATGAGGGGGTGTCGGGTTAAGTAAAAACCACATGGCCAATACACATGGGGGAGGGGGTATCGCTAAAAAGCAACCACGTGATGTATGGATGCTCCCATATTTAGAATAAGAACGTTTTATTCTTGTGGCTACCCATTTATAAACAATACGTTTAATGCAGATGGAAAAACAGGCTGTACAGCATAATCGTGGTACAAGTACACCCAACGTCACAGCTCCTGTTTACAAAAACTGCATACAGTTAGCTGCTTGTGCAGCTAACCAAATTTTACCTATGAATCCTGACTTACCAGCAGATATATTTACTGCTTGCCTTACCACGCCAATCAAGATCGCATTGCGTTGGTAATGAGACAGAATAGAGACAAGTTTAGTATTTTTTTTTCTTATTTACAAAATATTATTTTCAATTTTTGTATATATTTGTAGGTTTGTGACGCAAAATACTTCGAAACTAGTACCGAAAATTTCTCTGGATCTTATCGAGAAGTAAGTCTAGTAAATTTGATTTATTTTCACAAAAGTATCGAATCTTTCTAGATTTTCAATTGATTTATTTTTGGTGTTGCCTCTAAAGCTAAAATAAAATTTTTAATATTTGCTTTAGAATTCCTGGCCAACTCACCGATAGAAGAACGATGCTTGGTGAATTGAACTGGATTTTCACAGCTATTACAGATACAATAGCTTGGAATACTTTGCCACGAGGTAATTTTAATGAACTTTTATTTTTAACAAACACAACTGATAAATGTATAAAGTGGAACAATATTAAGTCAAAATAATTCGTTTTCAGAATTATTCCAGAGGTTGTTTAGGCAAGATTTATTAGTCGCTAGCTTATTTAGGAATTTTCTATTAGCGGAAAGAATTTTGCGGTCATATGATTGCACTCCAGTCTCTTGTCCGAAATTGCCTCCCACCTTCCAGGTAATGATTTGGAAAATAATTATGATTTTAGATTATTCATAATTACATGTTATAATTTGAATGATCATTTTGCAGCACCCTATGTGGCAAGCATGGGACTTAGCACTTGACCTCTGCTTGACACAGCTTCCTGCAATTCTACAGTCGGAAGAGTCATTTGTGCACTCTCCCTTTTTTGAAGAGCAGCTAACTGCGTTTCAAGTATGGCTTACTTTGGGATCCAAACATCGAAATCCACCTGAGCAACTTCCAATAGTGTTACAAGTTCTGCTTAGTCAAGTTCATAGACTTCGAGCTCTTGAATTACTAGGAAGGTTTCTCGACCTTGGCCCCTGGGCTGTTAATCTCGCCTTAAGTGTCGGCATATTTCCTTATGTGCTGAAACTATTGCAGAGTAATGCCCGGGAGCTGAGACCCCTTTTAGTATTTATATGGGCGAAAATACTTGCCGTTGACAATGTGAGTGTTTAAAAATGTCTGCAAAAGATAGTGTTAGAATTTAGTGTTTTTGCTAGCAAATCTCAATTTTGCTTAACCTAATTGAAAAAATATTGAAAATGCAATACTAACTTGTACCATTTTAAACCGACGATGCTAACTTTTTTCCAGTTGCAAAGAATGGAACCTTATTTAAAAGGTTATGTTCTGAAGACCTTAACGAACAGAGATATTAATACAAAACTTGGAAAAACTTCAAGTTAAAATAGATAAGAGTCTTAGGTTTACCTTAAAAATAATAATTTCTATTCGGCTGAATGACATTTTAATAGGAGTGAATAAAAGATATTAGGCTGTATCAAGTTCTCAGAAAAAATAATATATTACAAAACCGAGTTTACCAAAGAATGTATCTAAAAGTAGATAATTTTATAAGAGAACCCTAAGCATACTATAAAAGCAATTTCTTCTAATTAAAATGGGCTATTTAACAGTAATTGCTTCGATTTTTGTGCCTTTGCTACCGTTATAGGCAAAAGTTGCAGTTTCCATTTTTCATTTAATTCTAGTGGCCCATAGCTGATTGTATTCCAAGAAAGATTCTTTTTCTTTATTATTTTTATTAAAATTATTTTATTCGGGAATATAAATATAAATTATAAGGATTTCAGTTTGTAGTTACGAAGCCCTAAACAGTAATAACATAGGTTTAGATTATTATCTCAATCTTATAATTATTGTTTTTCCATATTAGACTTACCGCAAGCGATATTTTATTAATCTTCAACTATTATTCTATTGAATCATTCTAGAGTTTTGCAGCAAGATTATGTGAGATTCGTTGATATCTAAGCTGAGATTTGTGAATTCGTACAAGATTGATGACAGTCATGCCATCCAATCAGCATTGTTAGAACAAACTATTCATTAAAACATTACATTAAAAATAGGATACAAGATGTCGAAAATATTTTACCAAAGTTTACAAAATTATAATTTCATACACTAATTGCTCCAAAAATTGGCAACTTGTTACCTTAAGGAAAATAAACCACACGCGCGCGCTTATGTCGTAGCCCAATAGTCGACTAACTGGCCAGTCAGATAACCGACACTGAATAGCCGACTGTATACCTGCACCTGCTCAAATTTGTCTAGTGGATGGATAAAGACAGCCAACAAGCGGTCAGTCGGCTATTCAGCTAGATTGTTTCATCCCAGTAGATGACTATGCGTACGGTTTATCATATATTTTAAGGATGAGATTTTTCATTTGTTTTTCATGAAAATATTCTTGATAAAAAATAATGAAAAGGTTTCCTATTAGAAATTTTAAACTATTTACAATTTAAATTATGCAGTTATCTGATACGAAGTGCGTTAGTATGAAAATCCTAAATAAAAAATTATGCGATTCTTAAATTAGGCAAGGAAAAATACAAAAGAATATTGTGTCTTTTTCAGTGCTTTTTCTTATTGAAGATAATTAGAAATAAAATTACAATTTTTAAAAACATCACAGAAAAAGTTTTAAAAAAAGTAATTGTTTTTTGTAATATTTCGTTTCATTTATGTTCATTTATTATAATAAAGTATACAATTGTGACAATGTAAATTGAACAATAAACTAGCTTAAAAAAGGCGATTTCAGGTAAAAACTAAATAATTATAATTAAGAAAACGATACAAAATATGTGATAAAATTGTTTATTTTATACTGAATATTGCTCAATAGGCCTAGGATATGACTGTCTTTTGTAAGCAATTAAGCATTAAGCGAATAAGAAAACCTTCAATAGTCACGGTAGGGCTTCAGCTTTCCTCTCATGACTGACGGCTATGGAGAAGAATGGAGAGTATATTAAAGATTTTGAAACGCTTGTCGCTTCCCGAGGATCGTCAATGCGCCCCTGCCGCCACAGCATGGGGGACGGTGGCGATGGTGAGCTGCGAGATGGTTAGGCAGATCTCACTAATCAAACAGCTGGCCAGCAAGAACATCTGTAACAAACAGTAAGCAGTGGAACATCAACTCTGCCTGCTGAGGATGCTTTGGCTAGCGTTAGCTTTTGCAGCCAACCCCCTCGACAGAAATACCGTGGGAGAGCAACAATTGGGATACCACAATGCAATTATCATATAAGTCGCCAGAATGGTAAACCCAACCCTTAATTATTTATAGAAGACAGTCATATCCCAGGCCTATTGAGCAATAGTTAGTATAAAATTCACAGTTTTATCACGTATTTTGTATCGTTTTCTTAATTATTATTATCCAGTTTTTACCTGAAATAGCTTTTTTTGAAGCTATTTTATTGTTTAATTCACGTTGTCACAATTGTATTCTTTATTACGATAAGGGAACATAAATAAAATGAAAGATTAAAGAAACAATTACTTTTTAAAAAACTTTTTCTGTGATGTTTCTAAGGATTGTAATTTTATAATTTTATAATATTCTTTTGTATATTTCATTGCCTATTTTAAAAATCGGATAATTTATTTTTTTAGATTTCCATACTAAAGCACTTCGTGTCACATAATTCCATAATTTAAATTGTAAATAGCTTAACATTTCTAATCGGAATTCTTCATATTACTTTTTACTCGGAATATTTCCATGAAAAACTAATGAAAAATCTCGATCCTCAAAATATGTGATAAACCGTATGCATAGATGTCTACTAGGTTGAAACGCTCTAGTCGAATAGCTGACTGGTCCCTTGTTGGCTGCCTTCATCCGTCCACTAAAAGAACTTGAAAAGCTGCTGGTATACAGTCGGCTATTCAGCGTCGATTAGTTGACTGGCCAGTTAGTCGGCTAATCGACTGGCTCGGCTATTAGGATACGACATACATACACACCCACCCACACACGT
>NC_046660.1:114446449-114449926 GCF_010883055.1 Belonocnema kinseyi | reverse complement strand
AATAGCCGAGCTAGTCGATTAGCCGACTAACTGGCCAGTCAACTAATCGACGCTGAATAGCCGACTGTATACCTGCAGTTTTTCAAGTTCTTCTAGTGGACGGATGAAAGCAGCCAACAAGCAACCAGTCAGCTTGTTTTTGCTTCCCCCATACATAGACAAAATTTTAAATCTTTAAATTTTACTATTAATCCTATTAATGATCAATAGCGGATTTTACTCCTCCAAAGTATATATATATGCGAACAATGCCGATCACTCTAGAGCTGGGGAATCCAATGAAAATGGATTCAATGCGATGGATCGACTGGATCTCGCGACCTTTAGGTGGACGGAGCGACTGAATCACGACTTGCTAGAGTGCTACGATGCGAGTGTGGCCCCTGAACGGGGTTACATGGCACGGCTGCATGCTCTGTGGTGCGAGATACACCCGGAGTTGTCGCATTTTGCGCAGCAACGTCTGCGAACCATGCTGAACTACTCCGAAAAAGAGGCTATGTAAGCGGAACGCCTACTCTACCACAGCTAGAACAAGCCGGCAACAGAGAAAGAGAGGCGACTCTAAGACCAATCGCGGGCAGGCATCCAATAGAGGAAGAATGATTCTTTATGACCCGAAGAAACATCAACACTAAGGTTTCTCTCAAACCTAAAGATCTGGCTAAAATGGGTGACGAGGTTCGTGGACATTTTTCCGGAGAATCCGACCTCTCGGCTATCAATCACTGTGTGTATAATGCAGCGAAAGCTTTGGCGAATGCGAACCGTAAAACAAAACCAACGGTTGATCATAAGACCAAAAGACGAATGCATCAATTGCCATAAAGATAGGCTGGGAAAGTCAGTACGCGTCACGCATTCAGTGTGTGATTGAATACATTAAATCTGGCAGGAATTTTACCGCCAAGGTTCGAAAGTTCGCGCGCGAACTCCGGACTCGTTATCACACACTTAACAAGTCAAAGCTGCTGACCATCAGGCAGCATATTGTTGAGAGAATACGGATACTCTCTGACGCTAAGAGAAGTCTAGACCAGAGGGAGAGGTGGGTCAGAGAAAATCAACAGTTTCTCTCTGACCCATCTCGACTCTTCCAAGACCCTCCCGTTACTGTCGAACACCCTTCCAAACCAGAGGAGGTCGAAGTATTTGGAGAGAAGTCTACGAAGTGCAGGATAGACTGGACGAAGACTCAGAAAATATAAATAGCTTCAAGGAGCTATGTGATGCCCTTATAACACCTGATAAAGAATGCCCACCCATCACTACCGAAGAGGTGAAAAAAGTATTAAGAGGGATGAAGAACTATTCCGCACCGGGACCAGATTGTATCAAAACCTTCTGGGGGAAGTAGTTTCCTTCAACTCATCAGCATTTCGCCCGTATTTTCACCTCATATTTAAAGTCGGAAGAGCCGATTCCGGAGTGGTTGGTGGAAGGGCGTATAATACACCTGCCGAAAATAGGCAACTTAGCTGACCCCAAGAATTACAGGCCAATCATTTGTCTGAACGCACTGTATAAGATATTCACAGCTATCCTAAATGATAGGATTGTTCGGGCAATTGAACCTGTGTGGCAAGAAATGTATGAACAACGAGGCTCAAAGAAAGGCGTAGCGGCATGTCGGGAGAACCTGCTCATCGATAGATGTGTCTGCAAAGATGCAGCATTCTACCAGCGTGACCTATCGATAGCTTGGATTGATTATCGGAAAGCTTTCGATTCGACCTCCCATAGACTTATCATCTGTCTTTTGGAAATCTTAAAGGTTCATCCGCAAATACGTGCATAGAGAGATTGATGCCGCTTTGGAAAACCAGATTTACTATCATCTGGAAAAAATCGTGTGACAACTAACAAGGTCACCTTTCAGAGAGGTGTCTTTCAGGGGGACCCCATGAGTCCGCTCCTCTTTTGCCTTACATTATTGCCACTATCTCTAGCACTTCGCCATTCCGAAGGGTCCTTGTGCGGCAAATCTGCAGATCGAAAGTACAAGGTCACTCATGTATTTTACATGGACGATCTGAAGATCAATGCTAAAAACAAAGAGCAACTACATCTAGCTCTAGCGATTGTCGAACGATATACTGAGGAAATTGGAATGGAGTTTGGGTTAGACAAATGCGTCAAGGCTTATTTGAAGCGAGGAAAACTTAATGGCATCTCTGAAGATCCTGAGGTCGTTGATAGAAGCGCTATACGACACTTTTGCGCTGTAGAGACTTATACATACCTGGGCGTACCACAGAGCCGCGTTTAGGATGTGGCATCTATAAAGGATACTCTCCGAAGCAGATACAAACGTCTCATCCGGCAGATTTGGTCTTCCGAACTGTCGGCGAGGAACAAAGTATCTGCAACGATCAGTATCTGCACATGAACAAAAGCATGCATCTTAAGTCGTCCGTACCGCCACTGTCTTCACAACAGGATTATTCTGGGTACAGCGAATAGAGTTGCAAATGGAAGAGACGCTCTTCTTAAAATTGTCAGGAATCACGAAGAAGTGGACAAAGGTGCGTTTCTGTACAAAGCAGCGGCGGAGGATGCTGAAACACTCGGACTTAACTTCAGTATTAGGGGTGAGCAAAATGCATCAAATCTTATCTATCTCGAGTCGAAGGATCAGTGAATGTCTTGTGAGCTAACGTTTGCTTTCCTTAAATCGCTGGGATTGAAGTCTTATACGGAGGGTTTCATTCTGGCATCCCAAGACGGTGTCATTTCCAACTTAACATACCGTCGCCACATTTTGAGCCAAGACATTCCTGATGATGACTGCAGGGCGTGCCATGCACACCCCGGGCATTTAGCTCACATACTATCTAGTTGTCATCTCACGCGGGAATGACCTACATTCAAAGGCACAATGCGGCACTAAGAGTGCTTTATTACCAACTCTTTCACTCATACGGCATTAACCTTAATAGCGCTCCTCTAAATGCTCCTAGGGAAATCAAGTCTATTGTCGAGAATGGGAAGTGCCGCATATACTGGAACTTTATATTCGCGACAAGTGTTTCTGTTGCTCACTCGAGGCCTGACATGGTTCTTCTTGACTTCGAGAAGCGAACCATGTTCATTATCGAATTTTCGGCACCAGCTGACAAAAACATCATAGCCAAGGAGAATGAAAAGAAAGAGAGGTATCGAGACCATATAAGGGAGTTTCAACGATTTTACCCGGAATATTATGTTAAACTAATCGTCCTTATCATCGGCGCTATTGGAGGTGCCAAGCTTTCACTCGCTAATGGCCTAAAAAGCATCCCTGCGTGTCAACAATATGCGAAAACACTTGCGGGAAAAATGCAGAAGGCGTTAGTCCTCGGGTCGCTCCGTGTTCTTAGGCTGCACGAGGCTTTTGCTGGATCGTCGTATTGATTCTGTTACAGACTGTAACCACCTATCTCAAGGTCGTAAGGCGTGGTTGTGGCTGAAATTTTACCGCGATTTCGCTGGGAGCGG
>NC_046660.1:114444492-114446349 GCF_010883055.1 Belonocnema kinseyi | reverse complement strand
TTATTTTGAGGAACTTCCGAAAACGCACTTTTCTGAAGGATTAAAAAAACTTGAAAAGCGATTGACCAAGTGTATAGAGCTCCAAGGAGATTATATTGAAAATTAAAAAAAAATTTACCCAAAAAAAATTGTTTTTATAATTCATTCTAAGGACTTATTGAACTACCCTCGTATATACAGATTTAAAATTTTGTCTACGTCTGGGGGAAGCAAAAACAAAAAATCACAAATAACAGTGATGAATTGGTTTTTCTGGGGGTGAAAACGAGGAGCTTTTCACTCCAAAGTCAAACGTTGCGAATGTTGCTTGAATTCATCGAAGCAGGAGGGTGACTCGCCATGTAAATGCACTGAGTCAGTTTTGTGAATGGCGGCAGAAGATGAATCACTAGCGCCACGTCCTACATTTGAATGACAGCTGATATGAAACATGGGTGATGTAGTATTTTTCTCAGTTTTTGTAATATTTTGAACATTTGTAGATATTTTCAAAACTTTGAGGTTGATTTAAGCCAAGATGAACTGTTTCTAGAACAAAAAAAAATATCGAAGATTAAAAAATAGACCTGAAAAACACTGAAAATGTCTCATTAAGGATTTTAATATTCCAGCAGAGTAAAATGGTAAAATATAAAGAATACGTCTTTCAGGTTTAAAGCAAATAAACTTACAATTCTAAAATTTTTATATGAATAATGTTTTTTCTATTTCTAATTACTTGAATGATTCTAATATATTATTACACTATAATAAAAATACACAAAAAATTATACAAATTATAATTTTTAATATTTATTATATTGTATTAATCGTCAAGATAGTGAAAAGATCAGTATGAAAGGTATTAAGTTTACTGTAAATTTAGTCATATATTTACTTGACAATTGGATTCAAATATGAAGATATGAATTAAATAAGGGCTAAGGATATCGATGTATAGATCCGAACTGTCGAGCAGGGGACGAGTCAACCCGTTCGAACGGAGTAAAAAGTGTTTTTCTCCGTTCCGAAAAATGAGGTTGACCATTAGCAGCAAGCGATTAACCGTGATTAAAATGATTCTATTGTTAAATCTGGACAGATAGTGTGTGAAGATCTCTTATTAAAGGAACAGATAATTTGGAAAAAGGAAGTTTTAGCTCCTGATTGAGCGGTTATGGCGGTAAATATTACGATTTGTTTACACCGATGTCCTTTAACCTAAAATAACCGAATGGCTCTAACGGTTTTATGTATACATTGACTTTTAAATTTTGAGATATTCTTGTTGTTGCCGAACGTTTAGATTATTTTGATAGTGTGTAAAAGATAGTTTTAATAGTTTTCGAAGTTTTAAAAATATTGTAAGACCCTTACTATCTTTAAGAAAAATGTAAGCGTAACATTAATAACAGTTTTTAACTATCGCAGAGTTTCGATATTTATTTACAATTACATTAATTGCAATTTATATATTTATATAATATATAATTACAATTTATAAATGCAAGTATTAAACTATATTATAGTTGTAAAATAATGATTTTCTTGCAGTCATAATGGTAAAAGAAACCTAAATTAAAACTAGGGGTTTTGCCATCTCAATTTCTAAACTGCCCTGTTCATTGTTTGAAGGCTGACTTTTTTATTAGACATTTCAGAATCCTTTGACAAAAAATCGCGCTTCATTAGACGACGGGCGTTTTTTAGCAGCCTTCGAACATTGCTCGGGGAAGTTTGGAAATTGAGATTTCGAAACCCCTGGTTTTAATTTAGGATTATTATACCATTCTGACTGCAAAAAATAATTATGTTACAATTTTTATTTACTTTAATACTTGAATTTATTAATAAATTAATGTAATTGTACCAGTGGCG
>NC_046660.1:114441109-114444392 GCF_010883055.1 Belonocnema kinseyi | reverse complement strand
CCCCCCCCCCCCCAAGAATTGTTTCTGGATCCGTCACTGAATTGTACATATATGTTGAAACTCAGCGATAATTCTTCACGGTCATTAATGTTACTTTTACATTTTTCTTACAGATAGTAAGGGTCTCGAAATATTTTTAAAATTTCAAAAACTATAGGAACTATAATTTTACACACTATCAAAATAATCTAAAAGTTCAGTAGTAGGAAAAATAGGCTTAAGACGATCTCGGGGTACCGCAGCCTGCTTGATCTCTCGGCGACCCTTTTCTATTGTTCAGCGCTGGACTCGGTCTCGAAGCTGGACTTTTTTAAAATTTATATTATAATTTCCTTTAATCGCCAGAATGGCTTCAGTTATTCCTTAACATAATAAATATTTAATAATATTTGATCAAATATAACAATTCAAAATTTCATAAACAAATTAGATAAACAAATTCAAAATCGCGATAAAACATTCAATTTTAATATTTTACCACAAGAATTGTTTATAACAATGGTTATTATCAACTTTTCAATTAGTTTTGTAATTAAATGTCATTCCTACATTAATTTTGTTACCAATACTAAGACTATTTGCTAATTTGTTAATAAAATTGGTTCATAATAAAGATAATAATAATATAATAATATATAAATAATAATAAATATAAAAATATAAAATATAAAATAATAATAAATTTGTATTCCATGAGTCCCTAAATGTTCATTTAAGACAATATAAAGTTTACCTGATCAGTTATTAGAGCGTAAAAATTGTTATGTACAAAATTACAGTTTTTCGATACTTCAACAACAAAATTATTAATAAGAAAATAGAGGAGACAACATTTCGGAGCATAAGCTCTTTAGAATTTAATGAACTTTAATTTAAAACAAAAAAATTCAAAATTGGACCAAACTTAAAGGCTCTGGACATTTTTGAACGAAAAAAGTGCATTTCCTCCCACTGTGCGCGCCTGCGACTCGACCTCAATATTAGGGCGCAACAGAGTTCATACACTATATTCCATTCATGTAACTGTCCCCTGTAACATAATGCAGAAGCCGCCGGTTGAGAGCCGTCCAGCTTCGAGATCGAGTCCAGCGCTGAACAATAGAAAAGGTTCGCCGAGGGATCAGGCAGGCTGCGGTACTTTGAGATCGTCTTAAGCCGAAAAATATATTAAAATATAAAAATCAATGTTGTCATGAAATCGTTAGACCCACTCGATTATTTTAGGTTAAAGGACATCAGTTTAAACAAATCGTAATACTTACCGCAATAACCGTTCCATCAGGAGCTAAAACTTCCTTTTCCAACTGATCTGATCCTTTAAAAAGTTATCTGTACACACTATGTATCCAGGTTTAACAATGAAATCCTTTTTAGCACGCATAATTGCTTGTTGCCAACTTTTTTTACTTCACTTGAGCGGGCTGAGTCGTACCAGATATGAGGTGGCCGTACCCTAGTTTACAGTTTGGAGCTACACATCGATGTTCACCCATTTTTATTACATATTTATCTGTAAATGCATCAAATACGCTAAAAAGACAATAGAGTTATGACATTTCACAAGTTTTTACATGCAAAATAATAACAGACAACCGGCAGACTGGGCGTTGCAGTGGTTTAGCCAATAATGCAAGACTCGCCGCTCTTCACAAAACTGACTCAAGCCTCTAATGCAAAAGCGAAAATCGTGTCAGCCCCCTGGTCGAAGTCAACAACTAACGAATTCAAAAACTAGAGTCAAACGAAGTCACGAGGTACAATTGAAGTCGCATAACATTGTTAATATAACGTTACATTGACTTCAGCGGACTTCGAAGTGAATAGCCTCTCGGGTAAAAGCTAGCACGGGGTTAGCATCCAGCCCCTTGACCTTGTCGTCAGAGGGCCTTATTGTTTCGGTTGAGTCGAGCGCTGACGGTGCAGTCTTCATCAACAAGATGCACAAACTATAAAGAATCAGGGCCGTCTGAATCATTTCTGTTGTAGTTTCGTCTTGAAGAATATTTTCTTTTTTTGTTGTAATTTTTGCCATTTTGATTTTATAATGTCATAATAAACGTGAAAATGTTTATGCTCAAAAGTTCATCATTATAAAAGCACTGATTTTTAAGTATGTACGTACATATATCAGGGTGGACATTTTAATCGAAAAAAATTCCTGGTCATTCCCCGTGTCTTCCTTGGTTCGCAAACATTTATCATAGACTATAAAATAAAAAAATTCGAACTCTAAGGCTAAGCATGTTTCCATTTGAACCAATAAAGAACAAACTAAATATTAAAGCACTCAAATCGGAACTCTTGAATCTTAAACTTTTTAAACTGACGTTTAAAAATTTTGTCTAAAAAGTTATGCGTATTTGGCATTTTTTTTCAACTTGCACTTCTATAATGAAGATATATTGTAAGTTTGATCCTTGCTAGATAACTTTCGTAGCCAGGAACATTCTTTATTTTTACAAATTAATTTACTTTTTTTTTCTTTGAAACAATGATACATACGAAAAAATCTAAAGATAAATAATTTGCACGTCTGAAAAAGTTGTACGAAAAATTTATCTTCTTTTGCGATATTTTTGCCTCAAAAATGGTTTAGCCTGCGTGATACTGCTAAGTTGCCTTTGTTTTATTAGTAGAAACTTGGAAAAAATATTTAGAAAAATAAAAAGGTGGGGTTTTCCCGAAATTGAGCTGCCGGATCGAAGAAGGGCACATAAACTTAATTCACCGGGCGTGGGGAGGACCCTGGAAGTTTTCAAAAGCATTTTCGAACTTTAGTTTATAAAGATCATACCTAGATGTAGAATTTCAGTGAGCGTCTTTTTTCCCGCAGGAAAAAAGTTGTAGCTTTATTATTTTTCCAATTAAAGTAAAAAAACTGGCTTTTCTGGAAAAATCAATTTCAATTCATTTTTCACATCAACTCGTGTTCAGTCAGTCAGTTTTGAAGATTTTTCAATACAATTTTTAGAGAATGTAGTTCGAAATTTTGACCAACGAAGAACTTTCAGCGAGAAAGTTGATAACAACAGTACAATGAAGTTTGGTGGAAAATTTTAGCCGAATCGAATTGATATTCCAAAAATGGTTAACGTCTTAAGCCAATAGCGGCTAGGCGACTCGCGCGCGGGCTGTAGCGAGAGTCTCAGATCCAATTCATAATACAGTTCACCGGCGCCAAAAGTAAAAACTAATCAAGTAATCAGGTGGTATCAATGTATAATGCTTAAAAACTTTTGCTCCCGGCGAAATCCTGCGGTTGTCCTTATGACAAATTTTTAAT
>NC_046660.1:114432088-114441009 GCF_010883055.1 Belonocnema kinseyi | reverse complement strand
ATAATTAAAAATTTGTCATAAGGACAACCGCAGGATTACGTCGGGAGCGGGTGATAATCTGCAAAATTGCACCAGCTCCCAGCGAAATCGCGGTAAAATTTCAGCCACAACCACGTCTCACGACCGTGAGATAGGTGGTTACAGTCTGTAAAGGAATCAATACTACGATCCAGCAAAAGCCTCGTGCACCCTAAGAACACGGAGCGACCCAAGGACAACCGCCTTCTGAATTTTTCCCGCAAGTGTTTTAGCATATTTTTGACACGCAGGGATGCTTTTCAGGCCATTAGCAAGTGAAAGCTTGGCACCTCCAAGAGCGCCGATGATAAGAACGATTAGTTTAACAGAATATTCCGGGTACAATAGTTGCAACTCCCTTATAAGGTCTCGATACCTCTCTTTCTTTTCATTCTCCTTGGTTATGATGTTTTTGTCAGCTGGTGCCGAAAATTCGATAACGAACATGGTTCGCTTCTCGAAGTCAAGAAGAACCATGTCAAGCCTCGAGTTAGCAACAGAAACAATTGTCGAGAATATAATGTTCCAGTATATGCGGCACTTCCCATTCTAGACAATTGACTCAATTTCCCTAGGAGCATTTATTGGAGCGATATTAAGGTTAATGCCGTAAGAATGATAGAGATCGTAATAAAGCACTCTTAGTGCCGCATTGTGCCTTTGAATGTAGGTCGTTCCTGCGTGAGTTGGACAACTAGATAGTATGTGAGCTAAATGCTCGGGTGTGCATGGCACGCCCTGCAGCTATCATCGGGAATGTCTTGGCTCAAAATGTGGCGACGGTATGTTAAGGTGGAAATGACACCGTCTTGGAATGCAAAGATGAAAGCCTCCGTACCAGACTTCAATCCGGGCGATTTTAATCAATCCTGACCATTTTAAGACATTCAAGACTCAATATTCCGCGACTCCCTTGACGGCGTGAGAAGTACAGTCGCGGAACGGAAGACTTAAGATGCATGCTTTTGTTCATGTACATAACCTTTGTTGTCCCGATATCAAAAGATCTGAATTCGTTCTTCGTCCATGGAACTACTCAAATGAATAGAGTATTGCCGGGACGGCAAGCATATTCGTTGCGGCTACTTTGTTCCTCGCCGACAGTTCGGAAGACCAAATCTGTCGGATGAGACGTTTGTATCTGCTTCAGAGAGTATTCTTTATAGATGTCACAACCTGAATGCGGCTCTGTGGCACGTCCAGGTATGTGTAAGTCTCTCCAGTGCAAAGGTGTCGTATAGCGCTTCTATCAACGAGCTCAGGATCTTCAGGGATGCCATTAAGTTTTCCTCGCTTCAAAGAAACCTTGGCGCATTTGTCTAACCCAAATTCCATTTCAATTTCCTTAGTATATCGTTCGACAATCCCCAGAGCTAGATGCAGTTGCTCTCTGTTTTTAGCATAGATCTTAAGATCGACCATGTAAAATACATGAGTGACCTTGTACTTTCGATCTGCAGGTTTGCCGCACAAGTACCCGTCGGAATGGCGAAGTGCTAGAGATACTGACAATAATGTAAGGCAATAGAGGAGTGGGCTCATGGTGTCGCCCTGAAAGGCACCTCTCCGAAAGGTGACCTTGTTAGTTGTCACACGATTTTTTCCAGATAAGATAGTAAATCTGGTTTTCCAAAGCGGCATAAATCTCTCTATGCACCCAACTGTTTGTGGATGAACTTTTAAGATTTCCAAAAGACAGATGATAAGTCTATGGGAGGTCGAATCGAAGGCTTTCCTATAATCAATCCAGACCATTGATCGATGAGCAGGTTCTCCCGACATCCGGCTACGCCTTTCTTTGAGCCTCGTTGTTCATACATTTCTTGCCATACAGGTACAATTGCCCGAACAATCCTATCGTTTAGGATAGCTGTGAATATCTTATAAAGTTTGTTCAGACAAGTTATTGGCCTGTAATTCTTCGGGTCAGCTAAGTTGCCTATTTTCGACAGGAGTATTGTGCGCCCTTCCACCAACCACTCTGGAATCGGCTCTTCCGACTTCAAATATAAGGTGAAAAGACGGGCCAAATGCCATAACACATAACTCCTTGAAGCTATTTATATCTTCTGAGTCTTCGTCCAGTCTATGCTGAACTTCGTAGACTTCTCTCCAAAATACTTCGATCTCCTCTGGTTTGGGTGGGTGTTCGACAGGAAAGGGGGTCTTGGAAGAGTCGAGATGGGTCAGAGAGAAACGGTTGATTTTCCCTGACCCACCTCTCCCTCCGCTCTAGACTTCTCTTAGCTTCAGATAGTATCCGTATTCTCTCAACAATATGCTGCCTGATGGTCAGCAGCTTTGTCTTGTTAAGTGTGTGATAACGGGTCCGGAGTTCGCGCGCGAACTTTCGAACCCTGGCGTTAAAATTCCTGCCAGATGTGATGTAGTCAATCACACACTGAAAGCGGGACGCGCACTGTCTTGCCCAGCCTATCTTTATGGCAAGTTGATGCATTCGTCTTTTGGTCTTATGATCAACCGTTGGTTTTGTTTTACGGTTCGCGTCAGCCAAAGCTATCGCTGCATTATACACACAATAATTGATAGCCCAGAGGTCGGATTCTCCGGAAAACTGTCCACGAAGCTCGTAATCCATTTCACCCAGATCTTTAGGCTTGAGAGAAACCTTGGTGTTGATGTTTCTCCGGGTCGTAAAGCATCGCTCTTCATCTGTTGGATGCCTGCCCGCTGTTGGTCTTAGTGTCGCCTCTCTTTCTTTGTTGCCGGCTTGTTACGGCTTGTTCATGCCGGCTGTGGTAGAGTAGGCGTTCCGCTTACATAGCCCCTTTTACGGAGTAGTTCAGCATGGTTTCGCAAACGTTGCTGCGAAAAGTGCGATAGCTCCGGGTGTTTCTCGCACCACAGAGCATGCAGCCGTGCCATGTAACCCCGTTCAGGGGACACACTCGCATCGTAGCACTCTAGCAAGTCGTGATTCAGTCGCTTCGTCCACCCAAAGGTCGCGAGATCCCGCCGATTCATCGCATTGAATCCATTTTCATTGGCTCCCCCAGCTCTAGATTGGTCGGCATTTGTTGGCCGACCCATTGTCGGGATCCCTGCGCGTTCTGTTGTTTTGAACCGCACTTACTACAACTATGTTTGGTGTTGTTATGGTTGTTCCCACGAGAAGCTAGGGGAAGGGGTTCGTCCATCATTGTAGAGCCCCGCATGCAAGGATAAGGCTGCTTACTCTGAGAGGTCACCCGCTATTCCAGAGTCGCCGTTCTAGACACCTCACCCAGGTGCCATTCAGCTTTCGGCACGGTTTTCACATCTCCGCTTGGGGGTTAATTCCTTCGGGACCACCCCTGAACAATTGTTCGCGATTACCAATTTGTTTTTGTAACCATATTCAGCAGAAACCTTTGGTACAGGGATCCTCTATCCGCAACCCGAAGACGCGTTCTGTGGCTTTGTCATAGGCCCTTCGGTTTGATTCTAGAAGAATCAAAATCGAACCGAATATATATATATATATTAATAAAAATAAAGCAAATAATAGTTGTAAGTCACCACGAATTAATAATTCTTCAATTGTTATTTACACATTATAATTCAATACAATACATTGCTAAATGACAAATTTAACTTTGTGAAATTCAAATGATTCAAGGCTTTCTATTTCAAACAATGCAGTTTCTAATTGTTTTGCTTTGAATATTTTTATATTATTTATTATATTATATTTTATATAAGCAGTCAAATATTCCTAAATTTAAAAAAATGTTATTTTCTTTGATTAGAAAATTACAAATTGAATGGGTTAAAAATGAAATCTTTTCAATTCAAATAACATTTGAATAGGATTTGAAGTTGAATGAAGGAATGAAAAACAAGTGCACTTTGTCGAGATTTCACTGTTTTCAATTCTACGAAATTGAAGCATTAAAATTTTCGCAGAATTTAAGAATCCGGTGAATCTCAACTATTGTTTTACCCGTGTACAGTTTGTCATAAAAATAGAACCATTCTACTTTACATAATATTAAATTATTGAATTATTTTACATTATGCAATATTATTTATTTATGCACAATACTTTTATATTACCTGATTACTTGATTAGTTTTTACTTTTGGCGCCGCTGAACTGTATTATGAATCGGATATGAGACTGTCGCTACAGCCCGCGCGCGAGTCGCTTAGCCGCTATTGGCTTAAGACGTTAATAATTTCTGGAATATCAATTCGATTAGGCTAAAGTTTTCCACAAAACTTCTTTGTACTGTTGTTAACAATGTTCTCGCTGAAAGTTTTTCGTTGCTCAAAATTCGCTCGATAAACGAAACGCTGGAAGTTATAGGAAGTCCAATAAGCGCCACTCATCAGAAAAAATTTAAAACAATTTTTAAAAAATAAATTTTCAAATTCCTTTTACTCCATTAGTCGAAAGACATTTCGAACTACATTCTGTAAACATTTAATTGAAAAATCTTAAAAACTGACTGAGCACGAGTTGAAGTGAAAAATGAATTGAAATAGATTTTTCCAGAAAAGCCAGTTTTTTTACTTTAATTGGAAAAATAAAAAAGCTACAACTTTTTTCCTGAGGGAAAAAAGATGCACAATTAAATTCTACATCTAGGTATGGTCTTTAAAAACGAAAATTCTAAAATGTTTTTGAAAACTTCCAGGGTCCACCCCACGTCCGGCGAATTAAGTTTATGTGCCCTTCTTCAATCCGGCAGCTCAATTTCGGGAAAACCCCACCTTTTTATTTTTCTAAATATTTTTTTCAAGTTTCTACTAATAAAAGAAAGGCATCTAAGCAGTATCACGCGGGCTAAACCATTTTTGAGGCAAAAAATATAGCAAAGGAACAAGATAAATGTTTCGTACAACTTTTTTAGACGTGCAAACTCTAACATTTTTTCGTATCTATCATTGTTTTAAAGAAAAAAAAGAAAATTAATTTGTAATAATAAAGAATGTTCCTGGCTACAAAAGTTATTTAGCAAGCATCAAACTTACAAGATAAATCGATTTTTTTAAAACAAAGCACAAACTTCAAATACGCATCACTTTTTAGAAAAAATTCAGTCTGTAAATCGGAAAATAACGTATCTCCTAATTTCCTCTAAGAAACAACATATTTTCGCCCTCAAAATATTCTGCGATTTCAAGTGTAGGGCCTTGCCTGGTTCGAAATGGATTCGGTCTCTGTATAATGGAAAGTGCTAACCCTGTACAATTGGACAAGTTGGACTGCAGATAGACTGCAAATTTATATTTTGTAACTTTTATAAATTATAAAGTTCAAAGATTCAAATTCAGCTCCAAACATAATGAAGCCACATTATCAGTTTCAATGCTCTAAATTAAAAGATCAATCAGTGAACTTTAAAATTTGTAGCAATTTTTAGATTGAAACATTGAAAATAGAAAAATGGCATTTTTTAACTGAAAACTTTGTAAAATAGAAGTAAAATTATTTTAATTTCAAATTGTTGTTTAAAAATTATTTTTGAAGTTATTTCAGCTCACTTTCTTAATAAGTAATAAATGGTAAAAGATAAATATTTTTTATCAAAAAATTTTCTATTTCAAACGCTTTTAATTTTTAATTGTTCAACTATTCAAGTCTGCATTTTGAAATTCTTTTAATTAAAAATGTCAGTTTTAAGATAAAAATCTAAAATAGAACATGTTTAAATTAAAATATTTTCGAATTAGCCATTGTAAAGTGAATGGCGTTATAATCGAAAAAGGTATCAATTCAATTCGTTATTTTAAAAGCTGTTGAAATCGAACTTTGATATATTTTTTCTTCTAAACATTTGTAAATTTTCCGGTAAAAAAAATAAATTCTACCAAATAGACTGATTTCACTTAGTCTAAAAGCTTATATGTCTCTTCGTACGATAAACGCTTTTTCTTGTTTTCCTGCGACATTTTCGTAATGCCTGGTTACACCTGGTTACGCAACGCATAACCTAAACAATGAGTGGCTGAAAGCAAACTGAAGCGAATGTCATGCGACATTTAGGCCACCGACTGAGAAGTATTGAAGCAGATAACAAGATTAATCGCCGACGATTACTGTCCACTTTTTTCATACACTCCTGCGGTTGCTGTGGAGTTGCTCTGCTGACCTAGCAGTGTCATTCTCTCGCCCCCTTGTACTACATTTTCCTCTATAACCGCAACTTTTCTTGCGGGACTGCAGTGTATTATGGAAACGGGAATTAAAATTCCATACATTTTTAATTCATTCATTTAGACATATTCGTTCGTTAAAAAAATTTTTTGGCCCTGAAATGGGCCGATTGATCTTGGCTGTCTCCTCCTTGATACAGCGGTCCCTATTGGGGATAGAAATAGGACGGAATAATTTAAGGTTTGAATACATGCAATTAATTATTTATAATAATATATATAAATTCTAAATGAAGAAATTAAATTTGATGGTATCTTAATTCTGTTTTCCATAATATGTAGTGCTGCACTGTATTTCCTTTCTTTTCCTTTTCCTAGTATCCCTTTCTCTTCCTAATGTATCACGATGATGGGTACTACAGAGGCTTCGCAGTGCGAACTTTGCGTCTTGTTGAAGAAGAATGTACCGCCAGCATTCGATTCTGCCGAAACAATAGGCCCACCGACGGTAGGGTCAAGGGGCTGGATGCAAAACCCGTGGTAGCTTTGATCCTTTCTTGATTTTACAAATAATTATAAAAATTGTTCAATTTTCTGGTAGAGTGTACTGGGAGTACTTCATTGTAGAAAAACTGAGATTTCACATGAATCTACAACAAACTGTTATTATAATTTCGTTATAAAAAAATACTTTTTTCGTGAAACTTTCACCATTCCCAAAACATATTTAAATAATAAAGAGGTTATATTTTCTAACGATGGATTTTCTTTACAGACTTGCCAAGCAGATTTAGTACGTGATAACGGTCATAAGTACTTTCTGTCTGTTCTTCAAGACACCACAGTGCCTGTAAGTATTCTGTTTCTCAGTACATTTTTCAGTCATCCTTCAGTTCCTATGTTATGGCCTATTAAATTAATTTTTGGGTTTTCACAAACTTCAGACTTTTCACGCATACAATGAAAACTCCGAAAAGACCGAATTTTGTTTCCAAATTCCATTATTCCATTATCTACATAAATATGAATTTGACTGCGCTTGTTTTGAAGCGTAAAACTCCGTCTCTTTTTATCTGCACGTTTTAGTTGGAAAGAGACAAGTATTGCGTTTTAAGCCAAGCGCAGCTTTTGCGTCCATGTAGATAGTAGCGTAGCCAGGGCGGCCTGCTCCCCCTCACATAAAATTTTGTGAGCACGTCTATGTTCTGAAGGCTCTTTTATCTACCGGAAATGCCACTGAGACAGACAGATTACACAGAGTGTATACACCATATTAAAGTGACGTCCATTCTTCATGTTACCTGCAAAAATTAAGGCAGTATATAGATTTCCATATTTTAAATTAAGTAAACTGAAGGCGAATGACATAAAACGAGATTTTAGCATAGTAAAGACTTAAAATTGTAAGTATAGCTTTGTCCTAACCCAGAACAACTACATAAAAGGTAGAAATTCGAGGTGTATCATAAATTAGGAAGGACCTCATTGTAGACTAAAGTGGGTTCAGAATGCATTGGAATTATTTTTATTGAATTTTCATGCTTATTGTCCATAAATTTGTTCGACCCCCCCCCCCATGCGTTTTTGTTTTAAATTTAGAGGTCCCGCCAATCCCCATGTAGTTTAACACGTATTTCCCATAAGAAAAAAATACGTTTTTGTAAATTTTATCCAGAATCGTCAATATTACCGAGAAAAGGAAAAACCACCTTACGTTCTGATTCAAGTCTGCAGGTAATAAAACGCCCGCTATTACTAACATTGATTAATTTAGGAGCAAACACACCGTGTACGAATAGTAGGGTCCCCTATCCAAACGAGTGGGTGAATTCCCAAACGGTTGGGTGGGTAGAGGTAGTGGGTGGGGGAAGTTAAACAATCATATTTTAGTAACGATTAAATCAATGGAAGTAATATTTTCTTCCCAAGCTCTGGAAAGTATCACTATTCAATTTTTTCAACGTGATGAAAAACAATGATTACCTTTTTTGGATATGAATATTTAAACTTTGAACCTGTACCGCTATTCTAACATAAGAACAGTGCACAGCGTAAAACATAGTTTTTCCTATTTATTTCAACAAGTACACGTACTGTGCGTTGTTTAATAAGGCAAAGAAGGTGCACAATTAAATTTCATATTTAACTATAGGCTTGAAAAATTAAAATTTGAAAATTTTATTATAAGCATTCAGTGTCTACCAAACGGAGGACTATACTTCTATAACCGATTATTGTAGACAGCCCCCGAGTTGGGTAAACATGCAAATTTGGTGTATAATGCGAATAAATATGTTATTTTACGGAGGAAATTGGGCGACACATATTATTGATATCTTTCATGTTTTTATAATATGCCTGTTTTAACAGAGACCTTATATATTGTAATTTAATGTACATCATACTCCTTTCGGAGAAAGTTTGCCAAAAATGGTACCGTTACACTTATCGGCGTGAATATTGAATGCATGTAATCAGGGGGAGGGGGATAGTTTTCGAATACGATGTGTTCACCCCTGAATGAATCAATTTTGGTCGTAATGGGCGTTTCGATACCTGCAGACTTGAGTCTTAAGGATTATAATTTTTCCCTTTCTTGTTACGGTGGCCCAAAGGACTGCGGAACGGGTCGAAAATTGAGCTTTTCCTCTAGACAAGATTGTGACAGATCACTGTAAATGGCGGTGTTATCACGGAGGTAACTTTACTAGAAAACCGGGAAACTAGAAGGAATATTATTGACCGTGAAAAAACCGGAAAATGACCAATTTTAGAAAAATTATTTCTACTTTATGTACAGTC
>NC_046660.1:114422852-114431988 GCF_010883055.1 Belonocnema kinseyi | reverse complement strand
CCAGACCTCTTGATGAAGCCCAGTATGCCAATCACTGATCGCGTTTTAATTTCCTCAGGTTCCATAAAATGGGCCCGAAGGGTTTATTGCGTGAGCCTAACTAATGCTGGACACTGGCATAATACATGTCAGGATCTTTCATCATCCCTGCCGCATTTCCTGTGTTTTTTGCGGATCCAGCTTTTGATGGCAAGACCGATGTAACAAGACCCCAGTACCGGTTCCGGCCCTATGTGTTCACTTGCCGCTCCGCATTTAGTCAACTGGTCCGCTTTTTCGTTGCCATTGATCCCTGTATGGCCAAGAACCTATACAAGAGCCACTTTTGTTTTTTTCTGCAATTTGGTTTAATGCCATTTTGCATTCCCAAACTAGTTCCTATAAGAGAGCCACTTACTTTTGTTTTTCTGCAACTTGGTTTAATACCATTTTTAATTCCTAAACGAGTTCTGATGTTTTGTCTGGTTTTGTCTGGTTTCGCGAAGGACGGCTAGGACCTCCCCCTGAAAAACGGTAGAATGTTTCCCAAGCGGGGCCCCCATCACCCTCCTTCTCGCGCTGTCATAGATTCCTGCTCCTGACTCTCCCTCACCCGTAGAGCTATCTGTGTACCAGATTTCCCCTTGGAGGGGCGTGTTATCATTTTCCTTCCACGTATCCCTGCTTGGAATATAAACGCGGAAAGCCGTGGTAAAGTTGAAACTTTTTGTTGTCTTATCTTGTCTCATCTCTAGAATTAGAAGTGTGCTGATGTAACTCAGGAGCCTAGTGTGCCTAGTCCCTTGAGTCCATCTAGTTACTCTGGCCAAGCGACCCTTTGCGTGTGTCGCTCTTGCAGTTATCGGAGCATGTAGGTGTTCCTCACTGAGCATGAAGCTTATCGCCGAAATGGACGCAGTCCTCATTGCTTCCGCCACACCCCTAAATGCCAAACCTTTGTAATCTTCGCAGCCTGTCCTGCCTCGTTTTAAGTTCCGCCCGTGGCCACCAGATCACGGCCGCATGATGGAGCCATCCAAGCATTTGAGATCCTAGACCCTACTTCAATCCAAAAGCTCTCCTGCGCATCCAAAAGGTCATTACAAAGTTTCTGTATTGGGTCTCAAGGTGCTTTGCCCAGTTCAGTTTGCTATCTAGGATTACTCCCAGATATTTAACCGAATCTGAAAACGTCAGCCTCCCACCACAAGATAAAGTATTGCTGACTTTCGGAACCTTGTAGATTCTCGTGAAAACGAACATGCTGGTCTTTTCCGGATTTACCGAGAACCCTGAGTTATCGCATCAGAGCTTTGCAATGATCAGCGCCGACCTTTTCAGGCCCATTGACGTTTCCTGATGGGCCCCCCTGACTAGGATTACAAAGTCAGCTGCATAACCCTGGGTATAATACCCCTCTTTATTAGGCCTACGAAGGAGACCATCTACTATATTACACTGCAGGAGAGGGGACTGGGCACCCTCCTGTGGGTAGCCCCGTAGCGCTGTTTCCTTAACTAAGCTTTCCCCCGTCTGCTTTCGAGTCTCCTTTGGCGTAGCATACTTCCTATCCAGCTTACTAGCTGGTTTGGCACGCCACACCTCAAAGCCTCCCGACAGATGACTTCTGGAGGGGTATTGCTGAAGGCACCTCTATATCCAACAACGTACCCACAGTATACCCCTTTTGTTCCAACTGCTGCTCCAATTTTGTTACTACAGCCGTTTCTATCGAGCAGTCTGTCTGGAAAGTATGCTGCCCTCTGTGCAGCGGAGAGGACAAAAGCACCTCATCCCTCATATATCTCTCGACCAGCCTGTCTAATGGGTTTAGGATAAAAGACGTTTAAGCTGATCGGTCGAAAATCTTTTGCAGCAGTATAACCCTCCTTTCCAGGTTTGGGAATGAAGGCTACTCTACCGTCCTTCCATGCCGATGGCATGTGTTTTAATGCAATGCTTGCCCTAAATAATTTCGTCAGTGAAGGGACGACAAACTCCAGGCCTTTTTGTAAAAGCGCTGGATAGTCGACGACCTTAAAGGCGAAATTCCAATTAGCCCTCTCCGACTCTTAGCCTTAGCCTTCCTTCTCTTAATCGGTTCGTATTTGCTGGAAACCCGATAAATGAACTTCCATCAAGTGGTTCAGCGTTGCCTCTTCATCTTCGGTAAACTCGCCATTTTCGAGCCTTATTAGCTCGGGGCGAGCTTCTAGGTTTTTTTTCCGCAGAAGACCTGCTAGTCTTCCTGTTTGTACTTTCTTATATATCTTTTGTATTCATATTGGGCCGTCCTATAGATGTCCCAGTCTGAAGGTAATTTAGTTCTGTTTGCTCTGTTGCACAACGTTCTCGTCTTTTTGCTGAGATTCTTCAGGTGAGTATTCCACCATTCTGCTCCTTTCCTAGACTTAATTGTGCTTGTAGGACTATTGTATTCATATGATGTGTTCAAAGCCCTTCGCAGAAAATCAGCGGCGTGCTCTAAGTCATCCATGTTACCATAATTTATTGGAAATTTCATAAGCCTTACTCTGATTTTCTCTTAATATGAATCGCAAAGTGTATTTTAGCGTTTCTGATATTTGAAACTGTCGGTTTTCGTAGGCTTAGCTGAAACAAGATACACCAAACTCTTGCTTTCAGTCACCCCGTTCTCGGCCTTCTTACAACTGCTGGCTCACGCAATTTCTCAGGGGAGTAGGGCGAGAGCGGTTGCGACATTATATGTATATATAGATACGTATTACAATGGGAAACGAGTCAGGCGGTCCTCACTGTTTCCGCTTCTATCCCCTCGAAATCAGTCCAAGGCTATTTGAAGGCAACCCCCGACATTTGACGTGAAGCGAGAGTGGTGTATATCTGTAGTCCGAGAGAGACTTCTCATTAGAGACTCTGCACTCCACTACCCTGCTCATCAGCTCCTCCGAGCATTGAGTCAGATCGAGAACCTCACTCCTATTTTTATTCTGGAATATGGGAGTATCACCTCGATTCAGAATCTCCATCTTAGTGCCCGCTAGATATTCAATTAAATTTCTTCCTCTGGCATGCATGTCAGTGCTCCTCCACAAGGTATGATGAGAGGTCGCTTCACAAACCAACAGCATAGGAAGCCTGTTCCTTAGCAGTGCCGAATTAGAGTCCCCACCTCTCTTGTACCTGGAGGTCCATCAGCATCGCCTGGGAAATAAGCTGAGATAATAACCACCTCCAGTTTTTCTATGCTTCTGACCCTATTTCTCACGTTAATCCTTATTTATTTATTTATCCTGACCTGAACAGTAAATTTCAGAAAATATTTATCATTTTTATTTCAGGAGAGAGTGTTGCCATACAGAAATATAATTTCACTTGGAATAGGGAATTTTGGACTTGGAATCATAATTTTTTAAAAGAATTATAATTCGAATTAAAAAGAAAGGAGTTAAAAAAATCCCTGTTCTAAGTCAGAATTCGTCACAATTTAAAATTTGCCATTTCCGAATTTTAGAAAAAGAATTTACTTAAAGCAGTTTAAGAGTAGAAGTAGTGTTTTAAAGAGGAAATATTTCTAAATAATAATAGAATTTTCTGTTGCATTGTTCGATGCAAACTTCTATTTTTTCGGTAAAAAATTTATTTACTTGCTGCTAAAAGTTAAACTCTTTTCTTTTAAATCGGGAGAAACTTGCACCAGGAGAAAATCGGGATAAAGTCGGGAGAAAAAAAATACACCGGGAGATTTCGCGCGTTTCATAATAAATGCGATTTATAATTTTTCAAAGTGCTCCATTAGAAAGCATGTCATTTTCAAAGTTTTTAGAATAATTAAAATTTAAAGGTTCACAATGGTTCCCGTTCTGAATGTCACTTAACACTACATAATATGATACTTATTAATTATATATTTAGCATCTATAAAATTTCTATAATTTTAATTCAAAATTATCACTTTGAATATGCTATTCTAAACCAGTTTTATCTGAGGCCTTGAAACTAAAGTTTTTCAAATTTTTTTTTCTTAAATTAATTTTTAGATTAATTCTCTGTTGTTTCAAATTTAAAATTTCACAATATTGTAGTTTCAAATTCAAATAATTCTTCAAAATGACAACACCATTTCGCCATTAAATATTCAAAAATTTTATAGTGAAGTCCATAATAGTCGTTTTGAATTAGATAATTTTAGATTTAAATATAAAGAAATTTCGAATTGCAACGCTTAAAATTTCACAATTTCAAACAATGGAATCGTATTGCAGCATTATTGTTTTTCTTATTTATTTGAATTTTCAAAGTAATATCTTTAATATTTCATATTTTTTGGTGAAGACTTAAACTAATAAATCATTTTAAAATGGAAAATATATAAATGGAAATTTTCAAGAGTTAATAATAGCTCTATAGGAAGATTTGATATTAATAAATTAAAAATTGGGTTTCAAATAACAAAAAGACCAAAATTAAACTACGTAACTAAAATTGACATAGGAATAAACACATAATTTCGGTAATTTTAAATGATAAAAATAATTTTAGAGTTCTGAAGTTACATGTTGAATGCTGAATTAACATTTGTTGCTTTTAATAGGTTTTAATTGTGTGAATAAAATTTAATTGGTTAAATTTAGAGAAGTTGCATTAGCAATTCAAAAATTATCAGTTTTTAAGTGATTTGAATTAACATGAAATAATTCAAATTTTAAAGGGTTTGGTTATAAACAAGTTTTAACGGGGTAGCCAGGTTTCAGTGACCTTTTTTTCACCATGACTTTTCAACATTGCGTCATCTGAAATACAAAAACCAAAATTTTTCGTAAAGAGCACATAAACGGCTAAAGCATGAATCTCAGTTATGAAAAAATATTAATTAATAAAAAAATTGTGAAAGTTTTTGTGATGTTTCATTTTTTTCTCACTTTTTTTAAACATTAACTAGATCAAATTGTTAATAAACATTAATGAAGAATCAAGACCGAGGTTCATGCGATATCTATGTTCTTTTCTGAATATTTTCAAAAAAATTTGAATGAAATCGGCCCAGTAGATCGGCTGGAATCGTGGCGACAATCCCAAAAAACGCGTTTCGAGATAAACGCGTTTGAAGTTTGAAGTACGAAAAATTGTGAATTCCGACTGCTCGAGGCCTTTTGAAGTAATTCATTTTTCAGCCACTTTTGATACGCTCAGAGGTCAAAAAGGGTTTCTACCTTACTTCTAAGGATACATAGGGACTGAAAAAGAAAAAAATCGATTTTTTGAAAATTTCAAACCTGGCTACCCCCTTAATATCACAATTTTTGGTGACTATAAATTTTTCAGTTTAAAATAAATTTCGCATTCGTTTCAGTTTCAAGGTTCTGAAGTAGAATTTTTTTCATGTTTAATGTTTTCTATTTAAAATTACTATTTAGTTTGAAAGTTTATTTAGTATAATTCAAATCATTTTTTTATTTTATAAAAATTCATCTAATTGGCTTACATTTCACATATATAATTTCTTTATGTAGTACAAATTTAAAAGTCTCGAATTTCATAAGCTTTGACTTTGAAAGATTCAATTTAGTTTTCAATATTAATTGTCAAATCTTGATCGCTTTGATTTTAGAATTGTTCAAATCCATATGTTTTCAATTTTTCATTATTTACTTCGACCGGTTTTACGTATAAATCGTACAATTTAAATTCCTCTGAATTTTCAATGATCTAATCTTAATAGATTCAATTTCTACGGTTTTTGAAAGTGCCCTATTTTCTAAATTTTTAATCTGAAATAATTAAATTTCGTGATTCTTCAACTTAAAATAAAATTGTTTACTTTACAGGGCTTCGATATAGAAATTATACAATTTCATTTCTTTTTCTTATTAAATTGGCCAACATCGTTCAATAATTGTTGCATTTCAGAAGCCTTCAATTCGAAAATTAATAATTATTGTTACATTTTTTTAAATATAATGTTAAAAAATTGGTTTTTTAATTTGCATATTTTTCATGTTAGGAAATAAAAATCCAGATGCATGAATAGTGGTCACCCTGCATAGGAATATTGTTTTGTATTCTTTATCTTAATTTTTAACTTTTAACGTAAGATTTTTAAATTTTCCGATTTTTATTTGAAGATTTAAACAAATAAGTCATTTCAAATTAAAAAATATTCAATTTGAAAATCTCTAGAATGAATAATAATTATAACGGAAGTTTTGAAATTAAAAAATTTAGTTCAAAATAAAACAAGATGACAATAAACTTTCTGGAATTGATAAATTAGTAAATGGACAATTTCGGTAATTTTCCATTTTCCCATTTCATAGGTTTTAATTTTTCAATTAAAATTAAATTGGTTCAATTTTGGAAAGTATTATTAGTAATTTAAAACTTACTCATTTTTAAGCGATTTAAATTTAAGTTTCCCATTTGAAATTACTATTTATTTCAACAGGTTTTATCTAGAAAGCAGCTTTAATGTTAACTTATAATTTTATTATTTAATAACAATTTACAATTGTAGAATTTTCGAAGCGTTGCCCTTGAAAGATTCAATTTCGTTTTCAAATTTAAATTGTACAATTTAAATAGCTTTAAATTTAAAATTATTCAAATTAAAAAGTTTTTAACCTTTAATTATTTAATTTTGAACGCTAATAATTATAAAGAATACAATTTCAATTCCTCTGAATTTTAAATGAATTCCTTTAATAATGGATTTTTCAATTTGCATATTTTCATGTTAGTAAGAGGAAATTTACTACCATAAAACGCATCGTTGTATTTTCCTTTATTAAACAATCACAGGCAATTTCTTGCAAAATGTATGCTGATTTTTATCGACTTCCGCAATTGATAATTTATGTAAAAAACTGTAGGTTTCGCAAAGAGAGTTAAGTTTTTTTATAAACCGGGAGAAATAACGAATATTTACCGGAAGAACCGAGAGAAAGCCGGGAGACGAAAATTTAAAAAATAGTGGCCACCCTGATCATGTTTTTAACTAAAAATTTAACGATTTCAGTAGAAGATTTAACTATTTTCTTGAAAATCCGTTTTTTTTTTAAATATTATTATTAAGAATTAGATTTTTAATGGAAAATTCAACTATTCTATTTTGGATTGAAAATTTCTTTTTTTTTTGAAGTTCAACTATTTTGTTGGAAATTGATATTTTTCATATAAAAATGAAACTATTGGTTTCAAAATGTATGTACTTTCTGGAAAGTTAGTCCTTTTTTGTAGAAAATTAATCATTATAATTAAAATTTCATCTTTTTGGTAGGTATGAAATTCATCTATTCCAGTTAAAGATTCATCTTTTTTTGGAAAATTCGTCAGTTTGGTTGAAAATTAATTTATCCAACTGAAAATTTAACTGTTACATTCTTGATTGAAAATTGATCTTCTTAGTTCAAAATATAAAAATTTGTTTAAAAATTCGTCCTTTCTAATTAAAGATTAAACTATTTCGTTCCAAAAATGTACATTTTGTTAAAAATCGATTTTTCATATAATCTTTTTCTTTGCAAGTTAATCTTCTTATTTAAACAATGTTCTTTTCGGTTACAAATTCAAGTATTCCATTTAAATATTTATCATTTTAGTTGCAAATTCATCTTTCAGGTTGGAAATTAAATTACATGGTTGAAAATTAGACTTATGTTAATTATTATTATTTGCTTGAATATTAACTATTTTGATTAAAAATTCATTTCTTTGGTTGAAAAATGAACTATTTCATTGAAAACTTGATTTTTCTTTTAATGAAAAGGAATTTTTTGGACGAAAATTGAATTTTGTTGAAAATTTGTTTCTTTTTTGGTTTTAAATTATGTATATATTTTTTTAAACTGAAAATGTAACTATTATTTCAGTTGAATGTTCCCTAATTTTAGTTAAAAATTCCTCTCTTTGGTTGAACATTGATTTTTTTGACTAAAAATTTTAATTATTTAATTTTTGGTTGAAAAATTATATTTTTTAGGAGGAAATTCGTCGTTTGTGGCTGACAATTAATTTTTTTAAGTTAAAACGTAATCATTTCAGTTTTTGTTGACAATACATTTTTTTGAACCAAAATTTATTTTGATGATTGCAAATTAAACAATTTCAGTTGAAGATTCATTGTTTTAGTTTGAAAACTCACATTTTTGGTTTAAAGTTTAAATATTACAGTTGAAGATTCAACTTCAAATTTGTGTATAAGTTAATTTTCAAATATTGGGCGCCATTAAACAAAATATCCATGTATTACGTCCAGCAGGTATTCTCCGCGATTGTCACACGTTAGAAAAAGAGATCCATTGGATTTTTGTTACAGTAGCGGAGTTCCATTGCTGGCAAAGATATCATGTGCATATGATTATTCCTATCTTGGTCATCTCGTGGTAGATCTGTTGAATTTCATTATGTGCAGCCAAATAGACCTTTTCATTTAAGAAAACGATACTGCGCAAGTGCGCAAAATATATAGCACTTCCGTGAGTTACAAGTAATTTTTTCCTGAAGTGTATGTGGGAATAGTAAATATTAAGAAAACAAAAAATATTTCGAGTAATTAGAAGTTAAAACACTTCCCACAAAAGATGTCTAATTTACCAGGAGAAAATCCGTTACAAAGAAAAAAGGTTAATACGGACAAGAAGTGCTGTTTTTAAAGTGATAAAAGTGTCACCAGATGTAAGTCGTACTTGAAATATAAATATTATTTTATTTCACTTCCAAAACCCTGTTCCATATTTCGAAAGGGTAAGATTCCTGATAATTCATTTAAAATGCATATTAAAAATTGCGCGGAATGTAAAAAAAGTGACATGAGGGTGAGGTTATGTGTGCGCAAGGACATTATTATTAAGATAAAAAATTCAGACTATTTAAGCGTATAATTTCTTCATTTGAAGTGCTCAAAATTGAAATGCGAGTTAAAAGCGCTCAAAGCGATACGCTTGAATTTTAATCTTTTAAAATGGAAGCTTAAAAATGTTTTAATTTAAACGTTCAATATGTTATTACGCGTTTAAAATGGAAGCTTTTATGACATTCCAATTGAATAATTTAAAAATTAATGCCGTTACGTCGAAAACTTTCAAAATTCTATAAATTATACAGTTGAAAGCTTTCTGGTTACAAATACAAATCCATGCTCTCATTTTAAATGTTTTAAATTAAAGAAATTTTAAGC
>NC_046660.1:114419990-114422752 GCF_010883055.1 Belonocnema kinseyi | reverse complement strand
TCGCGGTAAAATTTCAGCCACAACCACGTCTCACGATCGTGAGATAGGTGGTTACAGTCTGTAAAGGAATCAATACGTCTCTTCCATTTGCAACTCTATGTGCTGTACCCAGAATAATCCTGTTGTGAAGACATTCAAGACTCAATATTCCGCGACCACCTTGACGGTTTGAGATGGACAATCGCGGAACGAAAGACTTAAGATGCATGTTTTGTTCATGTGCATAACCTTTCTTGTCCCAATATCAAGAGATCTGATCTCTTTCTTCGTCCATGGAACTACTCCAAAAGAATAGAGTACTACCGGAACGGCAAGAATGTTCGTTGCAGATACTGTGTTCCTCGCCGACAGTTCGGAAGACCAAATCTGTCGGATAAGACGTTTGTATCTGCTTCGGCGAGTATCCTTTATAGATGTCACATCCTGAATGCAGCTCTGTGGCACGCCCAGGTATGTATAAGTCTCTCCAGCGCAAAGGTGTCGTATAGCGCTTCTATCAACGAACTCAGGATCTTCAGGGATGCCATTTAGTTTTCCCTCGCTTCAAATAAACCCTGGCGCATTTGTCTAACCCAAATTCCATTCCAGTTTCCTTAGTATATCGTTCGACAATCCCCAGAGCTAGATGTAGTTGCTCTTTGTTTTTAGCATAGATCTTAAGATCTTCCATGTAAAATACATGAGTGACCTTGTACTTTCGATCTGCAGGTTTGCCGCACAACTACCCGTCGGAATGGCGAAGTGCTAGAGATAGTGTCAATAATGTAAGGCAAAACAGGAGTGGGCTCATGGTGTCGCCCTGAAAGATACCTCTCTGAAAGGTAACCTTGTTAGTTGTCACACGATTTTTTCCAGATGACATAGTAAATCTGGTTTTCCAAAGCGGCATCAATCTCTCTATGCACCTAACTATTTGCGCATGAACCTTCAAGATTTCCAAAAGACAGATGAAAAGTCGATAGGTCACGCTGGTAGAATGTTGCATCTTTGCAGATACATCTATCGATGAGCAGGTTCTCCCGACATCCGGCTACGCCTTTCTTTGAGCCTCGTTGTTCATACATTTCTTGCCACACAGGTTAAATTGCCCGAACAATCTTATCATTTAGGATAGCTGTGAATATCTTATAAAGTGTGTTCAGACAAGTTATTGGCCGGTAATTCTTCGTGTCAGCTAAGTTGCCTATTTTCGACAGGAGTATTGTGCGCCTTCCACCAAACACTCCGGAATCGGGTCTTCCAACTTCAAATATGAGGTGAAAATACGGGCCAAATGCTGATGGGTTGAAGAAAACTTCTTCCACCAGAAGGTTTTGATACAATCTGGTCCCGGGGCGGAATAGTTCTTCATCCCTCTTAATACTTTTTTCACCTCCTCGGTAGTGATGGGTGGGCATTCTTTATCAGGTGTTATGAGGGCAACACATAACTCCTTGAAGCTATTAATATTTTCTGAGTCTTCTTCCAGTCTATCCTGCACTTCGTAGACTTCTCTCCAAAATACTTCGACCTCCTCTGGTTTGGGTGGGTGTTCGACAGTAACTGGAGGGTCTTGGAAGAGTCGAGATGCGTCAGAGATAAACTGTTGATTTTCTCTGACCCACATTTCCCTCCGCTCTAGACTTCTCTTAGCGTCACATAGTGTCCGTATTCTCTCAAAAATATGCTGCCTGATGGTCAGCAGCTTTGACTTGTTAAGTGTGTGATAACGGGTCCGGAGTTCGCGCGCAAACTTTCGAACCTCGGCGGTAAAATTCCTGCCAGATGTGATGTAGTCAATCACACACTGAATGCGGGACGCGCACTGTCTTGCTCAGCCTATTTTTATGGCAAGTTGATGCATTCGTCTTTTGGTTTTATGATCAACCGTTGATTTTGTTTTACGGTTCGCATCGGCCAAAGCTCTCGCTGCATTATACACACAATAATTGATAGCCCAGTGGTCGGATTCTCCGGAAAAATTTCCACGAAGTTCGTCATCCATTTCTGCCAGATCTTTAGGCTTGAGAGAAACCTTGGTGTTGATGTTTCTTCGGGTCATAAAGAATCAGTCTTCCTCTATTGGATGCCTGCCCGCGGTTGGTCTTAGAGTCGCCTCTCTTTCTCTGTTGCCGGCTTGTTCTAGCTGTGGTAGAGTAGGCGTTCCGCTTACATAGCCTCTTTTTCGGAGTAGTTCAGCATGGTTCGCAGACATTGCTGCGCAAAATGCGACAACTCCGGGTGTTTCTCGCACCACAGAGCATGCAGCCGTGCCATGTAACCCCGTTCAGGGGCCACACTCGCATCGTAGCACTCTAGCAAGTCGTGATTCAGTCGCTCCGTCCACCCAAAAGACGCGAGATCCCGCCGATCCATCGCATTGAATCCATTTTCATTGGCTCCCCCAGCTCTAGATTGGTCGGCATTGTTGGCCGACCCAATTACTGGGAGCCCTGCGCGTTCTGTTGTTTTGAACCGCATTTACCACAACTATGTTTGGTGTTGTCATTGTTGTTCCCACGAGAAGCTAGAGAAAGGGTTTCGTCCATCCTTGTAGAGCCCCGCATGCAAGGATAAGGCTGCGTATTTTGAGAGGTCGCCCGGTATCCCAGAGTCACCGTTCTAGACACCGCCCCCAGGTGCCATTCAGCTTTCGGCACGGTTTTCATACTTCCGCTTGGGGGTTAATTCCATCGGGACCATCCCTGGACAATTGTCCGCGACTGCCTATTTATTTTTGTAACTATATTCAGCAGAAACCCTTGGTACAGGGACCCTCTATC
>NC_046660.1:114402508-114419890 GCF_010883055.1 Belonocnema kinseyi | reverse complement strand
AATAAAAATAAAGCAAATAATAGTTGTAAGTCGCCACGAATGAATAATTCTTCAATTGTTATTTACACATTATAATTCAATACAATACATTGCTAAATGACAAATTTAAATTTGTGAAATTCAAATGATTCAAGGCTTTCTATTTCAAACAATGCAGTTTCTAATTGTTTTGCTTTGAATATTTTTATATTATTAAGTATATTATATTTTATATAAACAGTCAAATATTCCTAAATTTAAAAAAAATGTTATTTTCTTTGATTAGAAAATTACAAATTGAATGGGTTAAAAATGAAATCTTTTTAATTCAAATAACATTTGAATATGATTTGAAGTTGAATAAAAGCGTGTAATCATGAATCTATTAATTTGAAATTGTTTTTATTTTAAATAGTTTATGAAGTTTAAATCAGACTTTTAAAGTTCTTTAAATACTAATGTTTTCGCATTGAAACAGCTCAAATTTAAACATTAAAATCTGTACATTTTTAAATTTTTAACATTTAGAATCGTCTTATAAAATAAATTATTTGAAAATTATTAATACTTGAACTACAGTTTAATTTTTTTAAATCATTAAATTATTCATATTTACAGCTGATCAACTTGAAAAGTTTTGAAATTTTTTTTTTATCAAATTTGCACTGAATTGAATGATTCCATAATTTAAAGATTTAACCATTGAATTTAACATTTACGAAAAAATTGAATTGAACTTATTTTAAATTATCATGTGTTTTGAAATTCGTAATAATTTAAGTAATCGGATACATTTTTCCTCTCAAAATTGGCCAATTTCACGGTGAAAAAATAAATTCACTATCATTTACCGATCTTTACAAAAAACTCCTGCTTTCCCGGTAAAGCCATTTATAATAACAGTTCTTAATTCATTTTCAATATTTTCAACTGCATTTCTTTAAAAATTCTGCATCGACCTTTTTTTATATTTTTCTATCATTGCAGATAATTTAATTTTTATGTAAAACACAATTTTTCTACTATTCCAACTATGGGACTGTACACTGCATTCTACATACCGGTCGACAAGTTGTGTCTTTTTCGTTTTAGTACAGAGGTGGCACATCTTTTTCATTTAATTTTACATAAAAATTTGGCATAATAGTATACATTTAAACGAAAATACGCTGGAAACATTTTAATGCCCGTTAAGTATCATGGCGAAGCTTAAACTTCTGCTCTTAAATGAAAAGCTCTATTTCAAAATAAAATTCGGATAAATTTGGGAGAAAAAGGTTTGATATTCAGTAAATGAAACATAGAAATATCGGTTAAAAGAAATTATTAGTTTAATAAACTATTTATTCTTAAACTAAAGAAATAAACTAAAAGTTTATTACGAACAGTAGGCTAAATATATGCAATTGTTGTGCAATTTGTGCCTATGACGATCAAAAGAATTATATTATGTAATTATGTACTTAATTCGTCAACGAAAAACAGAGAGTAAGACTTGTATTGTAAAAGTTTCATTTTTATACTTCCATTTTAAAGTCTTATTATGTGTATATTTTAAACTTAAATGTAGTCTTATTTTTATAGGAGCATACCATAAAACAATTTTTAAGTCTGATATAAGTATAAGAATTTTGAAAAAGTCTATGGGAAATGTACGGGAATTTGTTCACGCGTCTGCACTGGACACCCTGATTTATTTTGCAATAGTTTGCTCTGTTGTGTTAAGGGATGTTTAGAATATACTTCATGAATTAAAATAAATGTTGGTGTTTGCTGTAAATATGAATATATTACTTTTATTTGAAATCGTCCGCCGAAACACCACCCTGGTTAAACACCGCCATTTACATTAATCTGTCATTTTCTTGCCTCACTGCCCTTGGGCACTTAACACCCGTGAAATCTTTGCTTTTCAACCCTCGTCACGCAATATACTATTACCTGCTCCCTACTTCGTTAAATAGTAGAACACTTCACTACAATGATGCTATCGAGGCTTAGTATATGGATGTGAATATATATCCAATTAATTTAGTATAGGTTCATGTATCAAACTCCACTTAAACGCAAAAATATTCATTATGAATTGGCCTAAATCCTATTAGTCCTTACTATACACGATTTCCAGGGCCCTTAAGTGTGCGCCTTGTTTTTGCTTCTACTTTATTTTGGATAATGTAATTTAAATTATTTCTGCATATACTGGAGTCAGCCAACACTTCCTTTCTTTCTCCGAATGCCGCGTAACAAATTTCATCCCACCAAGGAGCTCGGATGAATTCTTCATTTCGAGAACAGGAATGGTTAGTGATTCTAATAGGTTTTGTGGAAGGGTATTCTGTAGTGACTATTTCATCCTCAATTTTACGAAGGCTTGATATTTAGTGCTATAATCTATTGATTGTAAATTAAAAACACTCGTATTGGAGATAAAATTCGAGAGGCTAGAATCAAAGGTGGGAGACCCGGGTTCGATTCCCCGCCGGAGAGCCAAGAGTGGGACGATGGTCGTGGGGGCTCTTGGTGGTTCGAAACCCACCTTAAATTGTAGGTTCCCCTCCCACAACCAAGTAAGTGTGTGGGGTGTGTGTAAAGGAATATGGAAAAAGGTGCAAGAAAAATGTAAACCCTTAGGGGACACATTAGAAACCGGGAAGTGGGCACTACCTGAGGATTCGGTACAAACACCCCAAGAGGAGCTGTCAAAGAGGTTTAGAGATACGAAGCTTGAATCGATGACTAAAGGAACGCTACCAGTCCTAGTGCGGTAGATGAGTCCTCCTGTATTTAAGGGAATCCAATCTGTCGGATCTTGAGCGGAGCAAAGCTCTAGTCGGTTATTGCAACTGTCTAAACATCCCTAAAGTAAGCTATGACAATTAAAGTCGTCATCAATAAAAACTAAGCTGGGGTTTATGTTTTGTATAGAGTTAAACAATCTAGTCCACGTCTCTGACCCGAATAAGTTGTAAGAGGCGGACACTGTATGATTACACGATGAGCAGTTCACGTAAAGAAGTTTCTATTGAGATTGAAAGCGTCTCGAGTTTGTTGTCTAGACTAAGTACAGAGGTGACTAGAACCAAATTCATGAAAGCAGTTAAGGTCGAGTTGATAATCGCAAACCTGGATTCATTTGAACTCGGTTTATGAGAGTGATCAGGCGGAGGAACTGATATAAGAGGTTTTGAGGTTGGGGTATGGAAAGGGATAAGAAGGGGGAAATTGAGTTGGAGGGGGGCGGAGGGGGGACCAAACTTTTCATGAAGGACAAAGCCGTCTGGAAAAAGCCTGCGAATATTGCTATTGTTATTGAAGTGAGCAAAGGATAAGCTTGGGCCTCTTCGTGAGGACGGTTGGGATTGCGCTCTCGAAGCAGGCGCCTGATTGGATTTCGAGTGTTAGTCAGTGTGTTTCCGTGCAGATTGCAAGGGGAATTTTTCTAATGAAGTAGGGGTTGTCAGTATCTGGGAGCAAGTATGTCGGGTCTGGGAACGAGATGTCATAAAAGAGCGGACAGGTGCATCATGAAGCTCTGGGAACATTGAAAAGCTAAATTTTAGCTTTAATATTAGAATTAATATAATTATAACTCTTCTAAAAGAGTTAGGGAGCGGTTGGGATGAGGAGGAGACATATTCGGCTTCTTCACCAAATCTGAGGATAGACTTAGGACATTGCTACACTTCGGTGTGATCTGCAGTGTTTGTTAATGTTACTAAATCTGGGGCGTTTGATGCACATTATAGAGGTTGACCGGAAATTATGCCACGTAGCTGCAGGTTCTTTGTGGGTGGGCCGTGCCTTTAAAAGTAATCTAGGCGTTTTTACAGAGGACCGTTTTGGTTATTTAAGTATCCAGGTCAATTGTTTTTCTGTTATATCGAATATCTCTATTGAGCTTAATCTGACCTCTCAGCGCGTCAAGGACCTCGAGATTCTACACGATTTCTGATTCGGAGCTTTCGCTTTAAACACCACGATTAACACCCTGGCACACCACTAAAGTAGAGGGGACGAAAGTCATTTAACTGTCAATTAATGGGGGGATTTTTTCTAACATGATGTTGGCCGCTGTGGGCGATTTTCCTATAAATTTAAACTTTCTAAAGTCCCTGCTACGGACATAGTTGATTAGGCCTACAAAATGTTATTGTAATAAGCGACCACAAGTATCAGGGATAAGATCAGTTTTTACATTTATTTAACTAGGGTTGCGCTGAATGATGTTGGGGCATTTCCATTTTGCAACTTCGCTCTACCGGATTTAGGAGGCCTGTCTAATCTTCCTTGTCGGAGAGAATTTTTCACTACTCAGATTGAAGTTAGCCTGGATTATCTCAACGCTCGAAGTTTCGGGGGGCTGTTGAACGATTGTGTTTCCGCAATTATATTTTCATCTGAGGGGATTGATGAAGAAAACATGTGAGTGGTATCCATATCTTCTAAATCATCGTCTGGAAAGGACATCTGGGACGCTAGATTCGGTTTTTCAGAAAAATTCGCCGAATATTCGAAAATTGCGGGCGATTGAGCATCACCACACATGGTGCGTTGCTGTTTGCCCCCTTGCTCTTTCGCTCCCTTTATCTCCCTCGGTGTTCGAAACGATTATTTCCACTGATAAAAAACAATTATTTTAATTTTTAAATCTCAAGACATCTTATAGAAAAAGATTCAAGTTTTTTTCTAGCACAACAAATTCCAAAAAAGTGTCCCGTGCAAAAAGTCACATTGATTTTTGTCTTTTATTTTTGAAGGTCAAAAATTTATTTAAAAAAAAATGCTCATGATAATCGAAAGAGCGTGAAAAACCTGTGGAAACTTGACAAGAATCATTTTTTTACCACCATTAGAAGAGTTAAAAATCAACAAAATAGACTATATCCTAGTGAGAATGTCAGAATTTTCACTCCTTCTGACCCCCTCCCCATATTAAATATTTGTCTAAATATAACACTTGTTCCCATAAACTTGGATCGAATGAGCAGATTTTGATTTTTCATTGGGTACACTTGAGAAATAATGATTCCATACGTACAAGGACATAAAGTCCAATTGCATCAATTTATACATATATTAATATATTAATTTATACATATATTAATTTCTCATTTCTTGATTTGAACAGAGCGAGCATAGAACCTTGGCAGCTTTTGTACTTGCCTGCATCGTGAATAATTACCAGCAAGGCCAGGAATCCGCTTTACAGGGCAGTTTAGTGTCCATTTGTTTAGAACAATTAGGCGATCAGAATCCTTTACTTCGACAGTGGCTAGCTTTATGCCTTGGTAGGCTTTGGCACAATTACGATAAAGCCAGATGGTGTGGAGTTCGAGACATCGCACACGAAAAACTTTATAGTTTACTCCAGGATTCGGTTCCGGAGGTAAAATGAATTAAAATGATATTTCTAAAGTTGTAACTACATTATTATATTAAACTAAATCATTATTATATGATCTATTGTTCACAGGTTCGAGCTGCGAGTGTTTATGCCTTAGGAACTTTCATCAACAGCGTAACCAAAAGAAGTGAACACGCTAACAACATCGACCAAATCATCGCGATGACACTAATTAATACCGTAACTTATGACATGTGCCCTCTAGTCAGAAAAGTACGTAAGTGAAAAACTTCATTGCATGCAACTTGCAACACATTTTACTATTCTTCCAATCACTTATTATTACTATGTCCCATTGCAATGTCATCTACCCTTAATTAAATATTTTAACTTCATTATTAATAATATTGTTCACCACAGGAATTAGTAGTTGCCCTACAATGGATGGTGTTGCATTTTGAAAACTCTTTCGTCACCCTCGCCGTCGCCGAGGAAAACAGTCGAAGAGATCTTGTCGTAGAGACATTCTCGCCATTTAGTGGAATGAGGAGGATTAATTCGAGAGACAGGTTGAAAAGCGTAGTTTCGCCTAATGGTGCATCCATAGACTCGCCTGATGGGTTCACTCAGGATCGAATCAAAAGAGTTTCTTCAGTATCGTCTATTAGCAGTTTGGGTAAGAACTTTAGATTCATAGTTTATAAATTCAAAGTAAAGAGATTATAACTGAAGCGTCGGCTGTAAAAACGTTACATATTAACTAATTTCATTACCCCATTTCTTTGTCATGTTTCGTACCACCCCAATCTTTAAAAAATTGGCAGTTAAGAAAGTACGGTATTATGCTAATGAAACATCCGGCGTAATAAAAGAAAAGGTTATTAATGAGATTTTAAAATTTTTTCCTGTCTGCATTTCTTGCTAAAAAACGGAAAATTCAAGGTATTTAGCTTGTTCAGGTTTAACAATATATAACTGAAAAATATGTAAATATAGAAATAATACATTATTATTATTAATTAGAAGGAATACAAATTTTGCAATGGAATAAATAAATCTAAGCATATTTTTTGTTGTAATACCAAGTCAGTATGGAAACATAGAATTTTTAAAATGTAAATAATAATTTAGACGTTATCCTACAGTTTAGAAATGAGCAAAAAAACCAAGCAATTATAAAAAGATAGTCGGATACATGAAATCCGAACAAAAATTAATGTTTTTACAGCTAACGCTTGATCTGGTCTTATAGTATTTTTCCTTTTAGAAATCTCGGTAAAATACATTTATCTGAAACTTTGTTTCTTTATTTCAAAAGACCATCAAGGGGGTCACCCCGTGTATCCGGTCGAAAAAATCGATTTTTTTTGGTTGCCTAAATTTATTCCTACACATGTGTAGAATATGCTGGTGAAGTAATATTCTAATATTCGAAGTCATTGGGAAGTTACAGCTGTTAGAACGACTAGGTGTACTTCATTGTTTAATGCGTTCTGGTACTTTCAAACGCGTTTTCGCGAAACCACGTTTTTCGAATTGGCCGGCATGATATCTAAAAAACGGTTTGACCGATTGCTTTGAAATTCTTAGGGTAGATTCAGCACATGTGTATGCATCGCCTGAACTAGTATAACTAAAAAATTCCAAGTCGTTTTGTTTTTCCGTAAGGAAATAATCGAAAAAAATTATGAAGTTTGAAAAAAAAAGTTCAAAACCATGTCAATTACTCAATTTTCAATATTTTCAAAATATCCAAGTTCAGACGATGGCCACAGCTTCACAGATTGAAATGCCGTTTGGTTTTTTGATTTTAAATAAGCTGTTCGCCCGGAATCATGCCGGCCATGGACACACTTTTTTTGACATAAGTGTCTTCGGAGTGACGCCACACGCATTATAATAAAGATTTTTGGTTCAAGCTTGCACAATTTACTGTTCAAATGTAAATAAATATATAGTAAAAAGTTCAAAGTTGTATATTTTTTTTGTTCGTAAAAAAATCCTCAAAAAGGCAAAAAACGAGCTGGCACACGGGGTGACCCCCTTAAGTCATACATACGTAAATCAAGATAAATACTTAACTTGTTTAATCTCACCTAGCAGGAAATAACTGGGAATTCGTGAGAAAACCTTGCGAATCGATCGGTATGGAAATTTGGATCAAGTGCATGCTCGTAGCCTTATTCATTTCATTATATTTTTATTTCACTAATTCACATTTTGAAAATTATATTTTTTTTTGCAAAGTTCTTTGTGGGTGAAAGGGAACAATTACTGCGAATGGAAACCAACTGCTGCATCCATAGTTAATTTATTTTAGAGGAGTTTGTTAATTTGACATAGAATTTTTATTACATTTACAGCACTTTCTCCGTATATATTTCTTCTCCAGTTTTTCAGAATGAAACAAATAAAGCTTAACCAAATAGCCGAGGTGTTACGTGATCTTCGGATCAATAACATTCCGAAAAGAAGAAGTGTAAAAATAAAAGTTGCCAACAGCCAGACGGGGATACATGTTTGCAAATTTATATTTGTATCCCAAACTCTGTCATTGGAGAAGCATTCTCGGAGGAGGATTGTTCAGAGGATTGTTCTCCGATGTCAGAGTTGTGCGTAAAAAAATAAATTTGCAAACGTGTATCGCCGTTTGACTTTTGGCATCTGCTATCGTTACATTTCTTTATTTAGGAAAATGAATTTTTTCACACAAAATATTCATTTTCTGAGCACAAGGGTAAGGCTTACGAAATTTTATCGACCCCAGGAACACGCAACATGCCGGCTGTTTAGTTCATTTTCTTTCTTTTATTCTTTAAAACTGGAGAGGAAATATGTCCACGTCGCTATTGGTCGGTGCGTAACTTCAGGTCCTGTGTATAGACGTAGGACCTGAATTTATATAGGGACTATCGAATCTTAACAAAGTTAAGATTCGATAGATCTGTTTCTTTCGCATAATTATATATTTATTAATCATTTATATCTACTTAAAGATAGTATTTTTCGTCTGCTTAATTACAGAATATCATTAAACAGCACTTTTAGCTAGTATAGTGAAATTCCCAGTGTATCAAAATAAATTATAGCTTAAATCTTTGTTGTCTTATGTATTATGCTTATCGTATAAATTGCAATTCTTTCTATAGCTGTTTTCCTTTTAGTACGGCTTATATAAAACACAAATATTATTTTTGTAAATATTTTTCACTATCTTAATAATTGATGCCATTGGTGGATAAAGGGCATATGGGCTAAAGGCCATATGGGCTAAAGGATACAGTAGTGGACATGTTAAAAGACACTTTTGCAGAAAAATAAAAATGTAAAATTAGCTGTCGAATTTTTGATCTTTGAATAAGTCCAATAAGTTACCAGAAAATCGACAACCTCGAAACTATGCTATTAGGCGTACTGCCGTTAAAACAAGAAAGGTAATAACTACATTATGGATCAATGCCCTGTCAACTTAACATCAAATTTTATATTTTCACGAAGGATTACCCCTTTATCAATCAAATTAATAAATCCTGGCCAAATTTTGTAATCTTTCATCTGGTGATGTGAAAATATGATTTATTTTCATCGCAAGGAGTGTTAGACATGTCTTTACGGGGATATCAATGTTGCAGGACGGGTGCCTGAAGTCTATGGTTTTACAACTCGTCCTGCAAACATTGAGCTTCAAGTGAGAATCAACCCAAACCTACGGGTGATGTAGAATATTCGATCTTTGGTCGTGAAATTTGAAAATAGCTCAGTTCGCGCTACAGTATATATGTCTGCAGTAAAATGAGGTTGCTCTTAATATTTCAGTGTGGCGGCGTTCAGAACTAATAATATTACTGCATGCTTTGTAACGTTCACTTTTCAGGAGGCGTTAAAGGCTCACAACACGGTGATTGCGAATAAAAAAGTATAAAACCAAAATCTGATTTAATTTTATAGAAGTAACCTTTATAAACCAAAACCAGATTAATATATGGTATTTAACGTTCGAATTATAAGCAAACTAAGACGTAATTTGTAAATAGATTAAAATTAATAATTTGAGGTTAGGGTGACAGAGGACTAGTCCAAAATATAGTTACTAATTTTTTTTTGCTTAGACGGTGGTATAGTATAAATGCCTCTAAAAATCTCTAATGAAAATATATTTTTCATTCAAAATATGTTCTTTCACAGAAGTATAGAAGTTTAATGTATTTGAAGATTATAAGCTAGATTCACCAATCCGCGCAAACGAAGGCAGATGAGCAATGCGTAAATTGGTCGAACGCAAGGTCCGTGGTAGTCCAGGCATCGGGTACTATAACTGATTATTGAGTAGGTAATGCGCGTTTTTTTTTCTTTTGCTAAAACGCTTTATTTTAAAGTAAAATTTTTAAGAGCAAAATTAAACTAGATTCTTCAAAGAACCAGTATTTTTTCTAGAAATAAAAGGCGAAAACCAGAATTTCGAAGTTTGTGTCTGTACTTTGGAACCTGTTAATTTTATTTAAAAAATGTAATGACCTATCCCCAATAACACGAAGTAATAGTAAGGAGAAGGAACTGTGTGCTACGAAAGCATGGCAACTTTTTCGGAATAGCTGTCCTGACTTTTAAGTGAAATATCTATGAGAGCCACGAAGATGCCCGAAGTACTGTCGCTAAGAGCCGAAAGAGTTACCGTCTATTTGAGAGCTAAATTTGAATCATAAATTATTGTGAAATTAAGATGTTATCAAATTCATATAATTTAAATATTTGGAATCTTACATGAAGAATCCAGTGATATTTACAAAACTATTTATAAAAATGTACTGTAACATTTATTATTAAGTACTTACGCTTTTGCAAAAATAATGTTCATTAACTTCTTTGACCAATTCCAAAATGCTGTTTCGAATTGAATTCATGAAAGTTAATGAATTTTTAATTGCAAAACCTAAAACTCGCATAATTTTAAATTGTAAAATGCTGCGCAGCTCCGGCTGTCACATAATAAATTTTCTTGACAACTAGGTGATGTCCGTTTGAAATTTATATACAGCTACAGTGTCATGACTTAATCCGAGATGATTGCCTTGCTAAAATGCTTTAGTCCGTTTTCTTCTTCGTAATAAATAACTACTGTAAATATAGTAGCTTGATTATTATTACAATGGAAAGTTCGTGCAACATTTAGAATGATGAAAGTGTAATTTCCAGCAAAGTCAAGCAAAATTAAGAACTCTCCTGCTTTTAGCATAATTTTAAGGTGCTTCAGAAATAAACCTTGTTGTTTCGCATAAAATGGGTGAGATTTCAGGTTTTTAAGTTTAGTGCAAAGTTCTTACACGAAAGCATCCGTGTCTGCTATTTCAGTCTTCAAAGTGCTTCTATCAGTTTTCTGCCAAAGTTGATATGTCGCTGTGTCGTAACTACTCACTCCCAATAGATTAATCAGGTACTTTTTTGAAATTGTCAATGTCAATACAAGATTCGCTTTCGTTAAAATGACAAGAATCAGCGGGTTCACTTTACATGATTTCTTCCAGTCACTTGTGGCAATCTGATAATTGTCTGCCAGGCACTTCAGCTAAATATTTGATATCAATCGTATTTTACATCAACTAGTGGCCTATGCCACTAGTGTCCAGTGGCCAATTCTGTACCTGTTACCTAAGCCTACTTTACAATATAGACTTTATGCATCCTTTTTCCACCTATGGTCTTAATTTATTTGCAGAACCAATACCTTGCACAGATTGTTTTAATTACTCACGTGAAAAATGTGCCTTTCCTTTAATTGGTCCTTTTAAAAATTAACTTTAGGTCACAGTTCGCTTGGGAGCTTACCAAGTGTGTCTTATGGAAGTGTCTTTATGAAATTCTGGCACGGATTATGTGGACTCGATAACGATCCACATCCGGCTGTGGCTGCCATGTCACAGAAAGTGACGAATTACATTCGCAATCAGGTAAGGTTTTAAAAATTATAAGGAAATTTGGAATAGTTTTGAATGTAAGAATAATAGAGTTTAATTATTATTCTTAAGGGCATGTGATATACAGAAAATTGTCGATTTTACCAGTTTTAGGTTCCCCCGGCTTTTTTTCTAGAATAATAAATATTTTATCTTAAAAATTTGAGAAATGATAGCGAACATGCTAACAGACGTCCCACACGCTTTTTTTGTAGGTTAATTCAAAAAAGTTTTAATTTAGCAAAATGTGATTAATTTGCATAGCGCTTAGGAAATAGTATCGATTTTTTCTGTGTTAGGTTCCCCCGGCTTTTTACCTAGGATTAGAAATATTTTGCCTTCAAAATCTGGGAAATGATAGCGAACATGGTAACGGACGTCCCCACTCACTTTCTTTAAGCTTTTTTATCAAAAAATTTTGGATATTGCTAACAACGTATGTGTATATTTCGAAGTTATGTGTGTTACAATTCACCCGAGCGTTACTTCCAAATTACACAATATTTTTGGCCCAAAACTTTGATTTACAAATAAACATAGTAACTAATCTCCCGGAACTAACCTTGTTTGCAGGCAATCAAAAAAGTTTATTTCATAAATAATTTCCAGATTATCGAAAAGGCAGAGATGGAAAACGACGTAACCTCAAAATAATGCATATGCATAAAATTTTTATTTAGCACAATAAATTTTTGTTGTTATTAACCCTCAAAAAAGAGTCCGTGGACGTCCGTTATGATATTTTATAGCATCTTCGAATTCAGTTTTTAAAATTTTTCATTTTTGTGGAAAAAAGCCGGGGAAACTGTAAGTATCACATGACCTTAATGGGAATAACTTTTAAAATCATTAACTGTAAATATTCTGAAAATTTCAGGTAAAAGAGTCATCCGGTCCGAAGGAGATGATGGAAGCTAAGATATCATCTTCTTTATCTCTCCCGCCATCGCCTTCGAATCGCACGAATTATTTCAAGTAAGCTTGGGTAAAATTTGTAAACCCACTGGAACCTCGCTTTACCGGACGTTTCGGGGGTACCCTCAGGGCTCTTTCACATGATTGCAGATCCGCAAGTTGCGGACATGCGTAATAGAAAATTTAATGATTTTCAAATGATAGGCCGGTATAACCTCTAATGTACATATAATGTGCTGGCTACGCTTTCGTAAAGACATGCCGTAAAAACTATGCAGGCTATTCTTTGAAAAGGCATAATATTATTATGTTACGAATGTCAAAAACACTTACCTCCTGTAAACAAAAATATTATTTTGTTGAAAAAGCGATACAAAATAATAAACACCCGAACTGATGAACGCAGAACATGGAGATGAATCAGCTGATTTTGAATATGCTTGTTTCTTTTCATTAAAACATTGAAAATGTTATTTTATTCATCGCCGCTATTCTTTCATACTTACTTTTAGTTGCATACATTTGCCTATCATTTAAAGAACATTAAATCTTCTATTAAAATAAAACCGAGTATTCAAATTACCGCAATTTCAAGATTTTTCTGCTGACAGAAAATTCTCAATTTCCACAAATGATGACTTGCGCAAGTCTGCAACTTGCGGATCTGCAATCGTATGAAAAGGCTTTCAATAGCCTTCACTGTAAATCTGTGTTTCCCGAGCAATTCTTCTCCTTCTTGCTTCTGGCTACTTATAGTGTCGAACCGTAAACAGAGCAACTCCGCTGACCATACTAGCGCCTCTCTGTCACCCCCTTGGACCACCTTATCCAGTATATCAGGTTACGGTAAATCGGGGTCCCAGTCTATGGAAATCATAATACTTTGTATTATTCTGTAGAAATACTTTTTTTCTACTAATAATTTTTTTACAGTAATAGCAAAGGAGAATCACCGCCGAATATTAATTCAGCAACAGATCTTCCTCGTTCGCGTATTCCGCCTCATGTTAATCGTTCCAGAAAACCCATACCAAATACGGTAACCACTTTTTAAGTTATAGATATACGTTTAAACAACAACATTGATGTATCCAGTTGAAAATATTCCACAAAATAAAAATTATAATGAAAAATTAATTTTTTTAGATATCGGAAGAAACAGATGAAACTCCAGTAACGAAAAATCCGCTAATAACCTCACAGTTTGTAGAGTGGAGTTGTTCACAATTTGCTCAACCCGTAAACTTCGAGAATGAAGCAGAATCTACGAATGATGTTGAAAGCAGAGCCCATCACGAACGAGAGTGGCGGTAATTCTAATCATTCGTAAATTTAATACTTGTTTAATAAATTTCAATTTCAATTATTTTTTATTTCCTTAGGTATTTACGAAACAGCAGGCAGCGACATGAAGCAAAAGAGGACTTCACGAAAATTGCCCATGGGAGACTCGAGTCTCAAGTCTTTCATGTACGGAGTATGCACCCTCCAGACATTTTGGCCTTTCATCCTTTTGATCATCATTTGGCAGTAGCATACAAAGATCACTTTGGGTTAGTATTATTATGTGCTAAAAAGTTTCAGCGACGTATTTCATAACTTAAATGTATGCGTAATATTTGAAGGGTTGCAGTGGAGAACTATATAACCAAATTTTTTTGTCAAAAATGGGCTTTTTGCTTACAAAATTCTTAAAAAATCAAATATATGCAAGGAAGGGAAGCCCAAAACGTCCATCTCTCCTGAGATGGACTACAGTTTTGGGCTTCCAAAAATACAGAAGGCAGAGCCAACCCTATCAGAGGCCAAATCTACCGAGCCGTCAGTAAATATCCTAACTGAGCCCTGATAAGACACAGATACCAACCTGTAGAATGCCTCCAGAGGATCAGCAGATGCTCGTATAAGATCACCCGAGACGCAATCAATCTCGACCCTTTGAAGTAACTCCTCCCAGCTATCATCAAAGTATGCGGGTCTGAGAGGTCTCCCGCAACTCATCAATACCCTTGAATCGAGTTAAAGCCATGTGACAAGTGGGTCACGTGACCAGATTCCTACTAAGGTAAGGTAAAAATCTGGTCACGTGACCCACTCGTCACATGGCCCTAAAGGAAGACGCCATGGCACACCTGTCAGCCCTAAGTCTCCCCTCATCCTTTTTAACATTTTTCAGCAATTAATTGATGTTTCGGGATCAGTGAATTGTTCCTCCAACTGAAATTCCTCAGAAAAAAAAGATCAGAAATTTTCAGAGCAAGAGGAGGTTCATTCGCCTCAGTCAAGAGTACAGATATAGGAGTATAACTCATGCAGCCCAATAAAACTCTAAGTGCCTGGTACTGAACCCGGTCAAAATACTCAGAGCCGACACACTCACACAGGCAAAGAGGGGTGCAACCCAATCAAGACAAGCCCAACCAAATTCCTATAAACAATACCCAAGATCGCAGCGTCAGCACCCCAAGAGACTAGCAATAACGCGAAAAACACTAATGGCTCTAAGAGCGTTCCCACCAATGTACTTAATGTGAGAAACCCAGTTCAGGCGCATGTCCAACAAAATACCCAAGTACATCAGGGTTGACCGACAGACAATCAGGTGACCACCCACCTCTAGAAAAATATCCTCTAAAACCACCCGAGATCTAGTGAAGACACGCATCTAAGACTTCGAGAAGCAAATTGAGAGGCCCAACACGCCGAGCCATGGGATTAAAGCTTCAATAGCTTTCTCAGGCAGAGCCAGAGCCAATCTTACGATTAAAAGCAAGTCATCCGCATATTGACTAAACCTTGCCCCAACAGGCAAACGATCACCAAACTTACGCAAATCCAGGTTGAACAGGATGTTTGATAGGACTCCACCTTGTGGAATCCCAACACCACACTCCCGAGGAGCGCCCTTTCTACAGAAGAATAGTCTCCTTCTAGTGATCAAAAATGATATAAAATTAGTCATTCGTGCCGCAACCCCTAGGACCTTTAAGTTCTGGATCAAGACCCCAGGGAGGACCGAATTGAATGCACCCTTAATATCAATCGCAAGAGCTAGGGTAAGTTCGCCCTCTCCCAAACCCCCCATAAACTCAGTAGTAACTGTCGAAACACAGTCCAGGTTAGATCTGCCTCTCCTGAACCCATACTGGAATCTCGGGATCCATTCCTCTTTCTCAGCCCAAAACTCCAATCTCCGCTAAACCAATCTTTCAAACAATTTACACATGGTGGACGTCAGGGAGATCGGACGGAACCCCTTACCGGCAAGCTTGGCTACAAAGATGACATAAGAGTCAACCCAAGCCTCCGGAAAAATGGATAGAGTATACATTCTGTTGAAAAGAGAAAGGATAAAGCTCGAAACCTCATCAGAAAAGCCCCTGAAAACCTCGTAAGTGATTCCATCAAGATCGCGGAACGTACGAGCCTTGCAAGAGTTCAGAGCTGTATGAAACTCTACCTCCGAGAACGGGTGGTTCATAGAGTCACTCATCAATTTCCAGAGTAGGGGGAACCACGACAGGAGAAATGTGAAAGGACACAAGAGCCACCTCTAGCTCCCTGATCTCAACCGAGTTGGGATCAGTAACCACATTAAGATTGGGACTTACGTCTGCCTTTACAGGAATTCGAACAATAGGCCTCACCATCAACCAGAATAGGGATGAGATTCTCTGTACCTTTCCGAAACAGAGACCAATCAAGGTTCTTGACATTAAAACGATTGAAGGAGAAACATGGTGTCGATGGCGTTGCATCCAAAACGCCCACTAATGGAAAATTATCAGAGGAAAAGTTTTCCTCAGAAACTGCGACCGAAGACAAGTGTACAAGAGCAGACGAGATAAAAATTAAGTCCAAATTCGCACCAGACCTACCTGGAAAGGGGAGAAATGTTGGACAGGAGTCATTCAGTGGAATCAAATTCCGATCTGAGAGAGCACGGCGCATCTCTCTGCCACCTGCATTTTCCCATACAGAACCCCACGCAAGGGAATGGGAATTGAAATCTCCGCATAAGTTGATACCATCACAGCCATCGACACAGCCAATGAGATCGCACCAAGAATCATAGCCTAAAGTGACCAGCGGAGAGGAATAAACTGAAAAGACAGCTACAGGTCTAAGGAGGTGGAGACCACGATCCTAACAGAATCAGTTTCACTAAAACAATAACCGCGTAGATCCAATTAACTAAAAAGTAGGTCTTTTTTAATATAGCAGAGCCAATACCTCTACCCTGAGAACAGTTAGATCTGTGGGTAATCACATTTAATAAGAGGTGAGCCAAGGCTTGAAGTTTTAAAACTTTACAAAATCTGCCCACGCATTATTGACTTTCCACGCCATGCGATGAGGCTCTGGGGTACAAGACTATGATCAAGTGCACTTTGGTTCTGTTTAGCGTTGAACCTCTGAAGCAAAACACTAAACAGCATGTCTCATGGGTTCAGAATTCATGATAATAAGGATGGTCATCAAGTGACCCATCTCCTGTACATGGATGACCTGAAGCTGTACGCTAGTGCTGCCCAGAAACTGCAACAAGTGATCTATTTCACAAAACATTTTTCCAATGATATCCACATGGAGTTCAGATTAGATAAATGCAGAACAGTGCATTTAATCAGAGGGAGATTAGGGATCGCAAAGTTAGAGAAGAAGTTCGAAAATGACATTGAGTCAATGGCTGCAGGTGAATCATATAAATATCTGGGTATTCTTTAATCAAAGGGTATTCAGCATACAATAGTTAAGACAAGCCTAACGACTGCCTTCACTACGAGACTCAGATTGTTTATGAAGAGTTTTCTCAACTCGCCAAACAAAATCAGTGCTATCAATACATATGCCATCCCTGTTCTCACATACTCCTTCAGGTTCATCAAGTGGTCCAACACCGACCTTTAAAAGTTGAACAGAATCATCCACGTAGAAATGACGAAGCACCGAATGCACCACAAAAATTCAGCGATTGAAAGGGTCGTTCTACTACGACATACAGTCTGTCAAGTTAAAGCGTGGGTGGCTTTACTCGCAGTCGGTAAGGTGTATCGACATGATTTTGGTGTCAAAATATTAAGAAGTGCTCCCTTTTTCATGCTTTTTGATTTAACATTCAGTTTGCTTTCAATTCTCATCTTGTTACCACGTTACAAAAAATGAGTTCCGTATACGCTTCGCGCTTCG
>NC_046660.1:114376883-114402408 GCF_010883055.1 Belonocnema kinseyi | reverse complement strand
GAGGGAGCTCTTCTTAATATTTTGACACCAAAATCATGTCGATACACCTTACCGACTGCGAGTAAAGCCACCCACGCTTTAACTTGACAGACTGTATAGGGGACAGGAGCGTTGTAGATGTGAAAAACTTTGTGAGTCACAAGTTACACAGTTGAAGGACTACTTTAACAGTAAACGAAATGTTGCGCTTTACAGCACCATCTGCAAAGCGGATCTCGACTACCTGCCCTTGCATTTGTCCTGAGATGGGGCCTTAAATATCAGGGCAGAAAACAAAGACGAATTAGAATTACAATAGAGACAGAAAGATATCCACGGCGAGCACCCCAAAACGTTAAATCAACATGAAGTGGATAGTGGGGCATCCAATATTTGGCTAAGAAAGGGTGTTTTGTATCTAGAGATGGAAGGATTCGGCATTGCGATACAGGAAAAGGTGAACCACGAATGATCAAAAACACGTGTTACATCAGGACGTGGTTGACCGGTGCCGATTATGTGGAGATAACAACGAATCCATCGATCACATTATTAATGGCTGTCGCGTAATGGCTCAAAGAGAATATACGCACAGACATAATGATGTAGCGAGCATTATACATCAACAACTTGCCCTAAACCTAGGTCTCTTAAAATAATGGATACTTATCTGTAGATACATTCCAGTGCCCGCTTTAGAAAGCGAAGATTATATATTATATTGGGATGTTACTATCCAAACTGATCATTACATCTGAACAATCGACCTGACATCGTGATGCGAGAAAAAAAAGGTGGAAGAGTCTACATTATCGACATTGCTTGTCCACTTTACCGAAATTTGCAGTCAACCTATACAACCAATATCCACTTGTATAGCGAGTTAAGGCATGAAGTAAAGATCAGATGGAGGAATGTGAATCATGCATATATAAATTACATTGTGATGTTGTCATATCAGTCAGTTGGCTTAGTCTGTGGCTATGGTGTATAACCGTGTTCACCCGAATAAAAGTTTTGAATAAAAGAAATAATAATTGACTATCAAAAACTAAGTTATGAAAAACTAGGAGCGAGCCAAAAAAGAACAATTCTAGATAGAGTGGGTCTTAGATCTCTGCCTAAGAGATACATTAACCCATGGGCCAGGGGGCGGAGGTTATAGACGTTTCAATGGTTGCTTCAATGTTACTAGTAGACTATCCAGGATTGATTTGATTGAGTTCATACTAGCTTGAGACACATCAATCAAGTTATTCACTATCTCCTCTAGATCGCAGAAATGATGAAATTCAGAGCCGTCCACTAATTTCATCACCGTGGGGGCGGAAGCGGGGACTTCCGGAACAGAGGTAAAAGCAGGTCCAGCCGGGACGAGACGAGGAGCAAGGGATCACCGGACTTGTAAACAACAAAGGAGAAGCCAGAGAGAAAGATGTTACGGGGAACTCATTCGAATGAAAAGGAGAATTCAAACATGCCAGAAGGGGAACTATCCTGGTTATTTCTGTGCTTAATCGCAAAAACATTTTCTTTAATGGGTGGGTCAATATGGTTATAGATATCACCCACAGAATAAGAGGTAGCAACGTCCATGATAAAGGCCTTTTTCTTAATCAAAGATACAGGTATAAAGAGCCTGTGACCTCCAATCTGAATGTCCGGAGAGTCAAGCAGACGATTGACATCCTTCCAATTGTCACAAAAAATCTTTACCTGCTTTAGACCATTCCTAAAAATTCTCATACCCCCACCCATAACCGCGTCAATAGAATCAGCAAAGGCGAGGGCATCATACCTGCCTCTTCTCCTGTTAGGGTTCGAATTTTCCATGCGTACAATATAGGGAGGGGGAAAGGACTCAGAGAAGCAATTATTGATGGAGTTCGGATCCCTAGCCCAGAGGAGAAACTGTGGAGAGATATTGTCCTGCAAATCAGGAACAGAATACTTGGAACAGAATACCCTGAATACTTGGTATTATTCCTTTGGAAGGACACAAGGGAAGAATATAAATCCCTCGGAGGAGTGGTCTCGTCTATTTGCTCAGCTGTAAGTGAGAAAGAGAAAGGAGGAGATTTAACCGAGGGAAATGTGGAAGAAGGAGAACCCTTATTCTTGCTTTTCTTGAATTCCTTGGGACCCATGGTCTTCTCAGGGTGATTAGGAGAGCGATGATTTCTTTTTTCATTATATGCTCTTTTAGGAGGCGAACACATAGGTGGAGGAGAAATCAGTTTTGACCCACTGGCACCACAGTTGATGAGCGTATTAGCCCTAGGCACAATCCCCATCCCCGCAACAGTAAGACCTCTTGGAAAAGGGTCCTTTTGAAAACCTCTACCTATAGGGGAACAATGTTTTATGAAAACAGCACAGCGCTTCGGTTTCATTATGTTGTTCAAAGCAGTAAATCTACGCTCGCACTCCGCTGAATTGCAAGGCAAGGTCGCAATACATACTTTCACAAAGTCGCGAAATAGAATTCTGCCCATACAAAAAATTTATTGCAGAGTTTTTTGTTAGATATAAGGGATGTACCTCTGAAATACATTTCTTCATCCGCTTTAATCGCTTCTTTATGCACTCTGAACTTGTTCTTCTGCAGGTTTGTTAAAATAAAAGTCGTTCTGTGAATATATTTATCCGCTTTGAAAATATCGCACCGTCTTCTTGGAAGTAGTTCGGAAAGACATGATAGTTCATCTAGAACGTTATAACAGCGAGCTAAGTATTTAAAAAATTCTACGGATCGCATTCGCTTGAACAGGCCTCCATATGTTGCCCTTTCACTACTTGATCTTTGCTAGTATTTAAAAAAAAAATTTTACTTGAATATCTAAATTAGAAGCAATAATATCCAATTCTATGCTATTTCTTTAGAGATTTACTATAAACATTATGCAAAGCTCCCATAAATGCCATAAAATGTTATACAAAGTTTTGGTCTTCAAGTGAATCCTTAACAGCTAACTCAATACGATTTTCAAGACAATGCACAAAATCCGGTTAGGCACCTAATGTCTCGCTAGCACCGTCAGTAACAGAGCACAGATAAGTATCCTTAAGTAATAATTCATCCAAACGATAGGGTTTCGAACAAGATCGTAACCCATCAGTGATAGTTTTGGCTGATTGATTCTCGAGTTTGATCGGATCCAAGAAAAACGTAGTATCACTAGATTCTACAACTGTTTGAATATGAACAATAAGTACAGATTTTTGTTGATAATGAAGTTAACTCTTCAATCAGGCTCTCTTATGCTTATTTTACTTGTTTTTTCTTATTGAATAATTTGAAGAAAAAATTTTGTAAACAATCAGAAAAGTCATCCAGTGTCTGTGTTTTTTAATTATGCTGTTCGCAGGTAGCCAGAATGCCAAGAAAAAGTGAAGTTCACCTTGATTTATTTAAAAAATCTCCTACTACTATATTAAACTCACAGCACTGTAGAATTTTGTATACTGAAGGAAAAATGAGAGTTCGCATTTTACCTACTTGTCCACTTCACATTTCCCCTACCTTTCCTAATTGCACCCGCCAACGAATCGACGATTGATTAATAATTCTGGAAATGCTGAAGTTACGACGCTTTGAAGGCAGGTATAATCCTCAGAAGGTCCTTGCCTGCTTAAAAGTCTCTAATTACTCAAATATAATTCTATAAAAGTTTGCAGTAACAGGAAATATTAGCATCATTATCAAACATAAAAATTTTCAAATTCTATCTACTCCCTTATACATTCTTTAGAGTTAGAGTTTAGAGTCCTTAGAGTCGTTAGAGTTTACCTCGAACGGGATATGGTTTAATGGTATAATAATAAAGAAATTAAATTAAAGGGCCTCGACTATACCACTATTTATTAGGTAGACAAAGGTATGTTAATGTAATGCTAGAAACAGCATGAGGTCAACATTAGCTTAACAGGGAAGTGTCATTCTACGGAGAGTCGTGATGCTGCTATCTCTTGAGAAAAGAATTTGCATTCAATTTTGTCCAAAAATTGGCCTTTCTTATTCTGAAGCCATCGGTATGAAATGTAAAGTTTATTGTGTTAAATTTATGAGTGATACCCATGTAAGACGTACGAGAACCTAAATATCATTTAATGAATATATTTATTTAGGTATTGAATCAAATTGACTTTATGTTTACAGAGTGTGGGATTGGCAAACAGGAGCAAAACTCGTCGATCATTCGAGTAAAGGGAGCAGAATGTCACGTGTGACAGCATTGCAATTCATCAATTCTCACGACGTGGCTCTTCTGATGGCGGGTTCAGACGATGGTTCTGTTAGAATATGGAAGAACTATTATAACTATAATATGTTGGGGCGTGAGCCAACTCTTCTCACGGCATGGCAAGCATTAGCTGATGCACAGCCGGTTTCCAAAGGACCTGCAGGTATTTTCATAGTAAATATTTTTTTTATTTACAGAGGTATTGTAAATAATCAAAATCTTTGAAGCTAAAAGACTTAGAGTATCATCCAGGAGTAAGAGGAAAGTTGAAGGTTTGACAATGCAAAAGGAGCTAATCCATATTTTCGTGATTTTATACAGTGTGGCTGCCCTTCCTGGAAAGCATGGTATTGTCAGGGAATTTCTTTATACCTGGAAAAACATAGATAATATAAAAATGAATTAGAATGTTCCTTCATTTGTACAAGTAGCTTTATATTCTTGTATTTAATCATTTTATTGAAAATTGGACTATTCTATTTTTGATTGAAAATTCGTTCGTCTTGTTAAAAAATCAATATTCTTGTTTGAAAATTCAACAATTTGTGTGCAACTTTTTCTTTCTCTAGTGTTACGTCCTAGGATGAAAATGAGGAACAATACATGAGTCGTCAGTGATATTTCCTGATTTATCTACAGAATGTATGGTTCTGGGCTAAGGGGACAGGATTTCAGGGTTCAAAATGAATAAGTGAGGGATATGAAATACGGGCTAGTAAAAGATATTTATTGAAAGTTAATGATTGCATTTGAAAGTTCATTCCCCCATATCTACGTCTATAATCGATGGTAAATTGTTGCCAAGTATTCCATTTATCTCGATGAATCCTATACCAATGTTGGACTGGCGGTTTTAGCAAAAACGGTAACGCTCTGCAAAGATCCCTATCCGACAAAGGAATACCCCTTCTACATTCCTCAATTTGTGTAAGAAATTCCTCCGTACTACTATCGCTTTTTCCATTATAGCTGATATTTTCTTCTTCCTCACGATCAAATGAATATCATCCCTGCTCCTCTCTTCCAAGCCCGTTGGCAAACCACTCAACAGGTTAGAGGTTGACATTTGTGTAAAAGGGGAGCTATACAGACAACCGTGCGGAACATTGTCTAGGTGTAAGGGGTTACCTGTTGGAAAGAAGGAATCTAAGAACGGGTTAGTGTTACGTAGAGTTGCGGTAACATAACTTGCATTCGAATCTATATCCTCTCTTAATGCTTCAAAGTGAGGCTCTGAAACTCCTGAGATATTCATCGAATACAAATTATCCCCACTATTGACAGCTAGGCGGGATTCCTAAATGCAGGCAGACATCCTTGGTCCTGATAATTGGACAATGCCTTGAAAGGCCGAAGGCACCATGGTCGAATGACTGGCAGATGTATATAAAGGGGTCACGAATATGGATGGCGAAACTGTGACGAAACTTTCTAGATTTCTCGCAAATGTCACACTACCAACGTTGTTAGTATGTGCGCAGAGAGGTTCCGTAACCAGATGCGTATCGTGTCCTCCCACAACTGATGCATGTGACGGCAATGCTGTTGGAACCTCACCAGACGCCATCTCATAGCCACGTCATCCCCATTCGTGGATAGGCTGAGATAACCTAAAGTTTCGCGAAGTTCCTTTTCGGTTAACGAACTTGCCCAATTGATAACCGTATCGGTAGTTTCCGCCCATAACCTATCTACTTTAGCTGTAGAACCATCCATTTCTCGAAATTTTTATTTTATTTTCTAATAATTTCGAAAACGAGCTACCCTGAAATAATTCCTAACACTCAGAGCGAATCTCGATGATTTTTATCCGAAAACTGAAAAAGAATTCTAAAAATGCTGCGAAATCGCGATGAAATTATGAAGTTCGTTTAAAATCGGATAAGTGCCGAAATTCCGTATCACTAGCCTTACTATTGCGAAATCCAAAAGAAAGTTTCACTGAAATCGCGAAATCTTTTAAAATTCCGTACCTCCAGACCGTTCCCACCATCTCAAGAAAATTTGGAAAAGAAAATTTTAAAACAATATATAAACTTTCCTAATCTCGGATGGTCCTGGGTAAAATCTTGAAATTTCGAAAAAATTTCAAACTTCCGTACTAATAGACACGGCTATCATGAAATTACCGGGTAAGCTTCTCCCAAATCCTAACTTCGAAGGAAAAGAAATTTTGTAATCACTCCCTCAATTCACAAGTTCCGTACGAATAGTCGCGGATCTGATAAGGTACTGAACCCTTAAATATATTTCAAATAAAGTTGTACTAACAAAAAATTTTTTTTCCTAAAAACACATAAATTTCACAGAAAAATATACAGATTAAAATTTCATAAACATTTTCAATAGACAATAATACAATAAAATCAATAAATGTTCCATATATTTTGGAACACAGCAATACATATCTGATACTTTTCTCAAATGTGATGAAATTTCATAACATTTAAAAAATTTAACAACATGGCTGCTCCACAGCTAGCCTTCGTTTACGCGCTTGGGTCGTTTCAGTTCAGGTGCTTTCGAATTTTGGCACAATGCTTTTTAGCCCCACGTTGAGTGCAATTTTGTAACACTATTTCCATTCATAAGCGAAAAAGGGGAAATAATGGACAAACTGGCGTCTCTTAGTAAAGGTGAACAAATAAGTCTTTTCACCAACCTGTGTTAGGCGACAGACGCTTTAGATAGCGTGACTCAAAAAAAATTAACAACTACAACTTTATAATACATTTAAGCTCTTCTAAGAAGTCCCTAGCTAGAAGAGGTTGAGGGATTAGCGAGAGCGAAAAAGCATCGTGAAACTCAGATTTAACGAAAAGTAAAACTATTTTACATTTTATTCTAAATAGTGGTAAGAGGAACAACTTCCTCTTTAATAATACATACTGAGAAATGAAGCACGTTGATTATAACAATTTTAAAACACTGTGAAAAACAAACAAAAAAAAACTAAGAAAACATTACTTATATCCTACACTAACTTTTGCTTAACAAGAAAATTTTACTCAAGGTTTCAAATTATGCATCACACAAGATTATAATTTGCTAATTCTCTATAACTAAGCAACCAAATATTTTACCTCAAATCAATTTACACAACATAAAAAAAAACTATGTCACAGACCAGCAAAACATATCCTCAACAAATCCACAAAAATTTGCCGTTGCTCATACCGAGGTCTCACACATAATTACTGAAGATAAGATTTTAAAGGAACTAACGCCTGCCTTTTATCCAAAAAACCACGGCTTTCCTTTCTTTACTCTCGATTACTATGTTCAGTAGAAGTTTACTATTCTATAAAGAAACTAGTTACTCGGCTAATGGCCAACATTAGACTGGATAGCGTCCTGCTGCTCTCAGCCTCCCCTCTTCCATCAGTCCCGCCAGAATTGACTTGCCGTCAGATGCTGCCCTCTTTATCCCCACTACCGGTTGTTACTTCCGTGTACGGGACTGGATGTCCTCCTGGTGGTATGCCAGCTCGATTTTTCCTGGCAAGATGGCTACGCCGGTTTGTTTTGACATGTGCCGGACTGAGTATAGTTTCGCACGTCGTAAATGAATTTTTGTAATTATACTCGAGCCGGAAAGAAATTAGTAGACGGACCCATCGTGTATGTGTAGTGGCTGTAGGTGCAACGGCACTGGGTGTCGCGTACAGTGTAGTGTTCTGTGTTTGAAGCGGGTGTTTATTTTGCAGGAACTCCTTTGAAATTACGTGATAAATACGAGTCAAGGCAAGCGTCAGGGCTTAAGTTATTAAGACTCCAGTTATTAAGACTGAATTGATATACAGTTAAAGGTAAAGGCAGTGACATTGCTAGTATTAATCATTCTTTGAGTGGAGGAAAACTAACTTACACCTGACCTATCCAACATTCATTCCCACACCAATTTTCTCTCTCATTCTCGAATCTTAATTATTCATTATGAGTTAGTTCTGGTTGAAAGTATTTAGTTTTTATTTCAGTTATAATGTTCTAACTAGGTCTGGGGGGTAAACGAAACATGCGGGTTTCTTTTTTATTATTTACAGAAATTTTTTGTACCAATTGCAACAGTAAAAAATGTTCCCTTCCTAACACCTTTTTTCGGCACTGTCTAATACCACAACGATAAATTACGTCCTGATCTCGACGGTTCAAATATACATTACAAACCTACTTACTCACCTACTCATTTAAACCCCCACTCATTCATACTACTGACTTTTTTAAAATGTTTTCTTTATATTCACGAATATTTTCAAATTTTTCCCATTGCCTCATGTATCAAAAATAATGCTCTAAACTTGACTCTTCTTAAATATGCCAGATGCCTAGAATTTGCTCGCCACAGCGCACACAGGAAACGGAATGTTCAAAACCACCTATAGGTCGCTAATTTAACTAAATCAAAGAAAATTTAGCCTGAAATGTTTGTAAATGAATTTCAAAGAGACTCACGAAGCCAAATTTTTCAAAATAATTTGTTTAAACAAATAGTTCCAACAAATGGCAAACTTGAAATTAGCGCACGAAAAAACCCTTTAGTTAACATATATTGTATTGGTATTATTATTCATTTTCTTATAGACGTTAAAAGCCTTATTAAGATTTAATATAGCTATGCAAAATTAATTATTTAGTCATGTGGTTGTAAGAAATTATATTTTAAATATAAAATGTACTGCTTCGGACATATTTTTTAGTAGAATTAGATTTTAGAATTTATTTTGCAAAAAAATTAAAATTAGCAATAATTTATTTCAAAAAATTGTTAAACAAATTCGTGAGTCTTTTTGTAATTCAATTACTAACATTTCTGGCTGAATTTTGTTTGAATTGGTTAAGATTTGCGACCTGTAGGTGGTTTTGAACCAAATTATTGCTATATCCCCAATGTACATCGCTTCGTCCAGCTTCGAGATCGAGACGAGCGCTGAACAATTGAAAAATGTCGCTGAGAGAGCAGGTATGATGTGTAGGGATGTGTACTTTATGCAAGCGCATAATCGAATAATTTTCCAAAAGTGTTAGAAATGATTAAACAGCAATCCATTATCATATTTTGGGACCATAAGACCCAATTTTAAGGCCGCATAATTTCACATAATCAGAGGCCGAATGCCGCATAATTCGAGTTTTTTCAATTATGCGCATAAGTTCGTCTGTTTCGGCGCATAAATCGCTTATTATGAAATTTGTGTGCATAAATCGCCATTTTAAGCACATAAATAACTCATTTCAAGAACAGTTTCAAAATTTTCGGTTTTTCCCGTCTAGAGGATTAGACTAGTAATTATGGCAAATTATGATGAATTTCTGAAAAGTAAATTGAAGGGAAAGAAGATCGTTGTCATGTGTGATGAGACCTCTAACATGAATGGAGAGGTCATTTTTCTCACACCTCAAAATTCTTCCTAGCAATGAAGATTCAGAGCCTTCATTATTTGTTGCATCTGTGACGATTCTTAGCAATGTTAATGCAGATAATTGCTCTAAAGCGATCTTGCAGGAGTCCATTTCTGTTTACTTTATTGTGAAATTTATCAAATTTTATTTTCGAGGTAGCCCTTATTTACCAAGTTTTAGATTGAAAAATCGAAAAATTCCAATTTTTGTAATCGAATTAAAATCTATAAATCCTCGAGAGTGTTGTAGCCATAGCATCTGACAGCGCACCATATATGAACCTGTGTGTTTGCCTTCTTCGAGATCTTCTTGGGAATCCAAAACTAATCCATATTCAATGTTGGGCACATAAACTAGACAAGGTCATGAACATTTTCTCGGACAAATTTTACAGGCTGAATGAATGTGTAGCGTATACCAAGAAATTGTTCAAAAACACCCGGAAAAGAAAACACAAGTACATTCATTTTTTGAAGAATAAGTACTCTTATACAAAAGCTAAAATTGCTCAACTTTTCCCTATGCCGGTTGTGACCAGATGGGGAACTTGGAGAAAATCAGTTGTGTACTTGTCAGATTACGTGGAAGATGTTGCTGAATATGCCAAAACTGTGCCTGAATCAGAGTCTGTTAAGGCTGACAAATATTTCAAACAGCTGACCAATGAAGAGATCCAAATAATCAAAGCTGAAGCTATGTTTGTGGTTGATTATAGTACTTCTGTATCAGATCTGCTAGTTAAAGTTGAGGTATCTAAGTACCCTGTAGTGTTCACTGCTTTGGGTAGCAATAGCAACCCCTATTTAGAGATACACTACATCTCTTCCTTCTTGTTAAAAATTTTTTTTTTAATGAGAGGCACTATGTTCTGATAACAGAAATTTATTTAAGATTCTTACAATAAACAAAACGTAGACTTATTTTATTTTTTCCGTTTGTAAACACTAAACAGCTCAATAATTTCTCTTCTTTTTTCAATAATTATCCTCATTGTCGTCATTTTCTTCAAAGAAACCATCGTCCTCAGTTTTCTCTTCCTCATGATTATCGAGGGTTTTCCACTGTCCTTGGATCTTCTTTAGGTGCACTACATTTCTCCTGTAGGTTTGCCTTGTTTCATCGTTTCGGACTTTGATGTCTCCTCCTTTTCTTCTCTCCACCGTATGCGTAGTTGGTCCAAAATTGAGACTTAATTTATTCTTTGCCTTTCTTTTCCGATCTGTATATTCCTTTCCCCTTTCTTTCTTTTCCTGGTCTCTATCTCTAACTTCCATATCCTCCTGTTTTTTACTAATGTGATCAATCATAGTAATTTTGTCACGGAACTGCCTTTTAAAAAACAATTCTGACGGTGTTTTTCCAGTCACAGCGTGCGGTGTGATATTATACATGATCAAGTATTCCAGGAGACTCTCTTTCCAATCTGTTCTTTCAACTTGGCTATTTTTTAACAGTTTTAAAATATCACGATTCTGGCGCTCGACTCCACTATTTTGTTGTGGCCAGTAAGGTACAGTATTGTAGATAGTTATATTCCTTTCCGTACAAAATGCTTTGAACTCTTCACTAGAGAATTGTTTCCCATTGTCGGCAGTTATTGAAACATGATGGCCTAACCTACTGAAAATTTCCTTCAGGAGATTAATAATCTCTGAGCTGGCAATGTTGCGACATATTTTTATTTCTTTATATCTGCTAAAGTGGTCGACTACTACTAAAATGTAATCGTTACTAGGTAGTGGTCCCATCAGATCCATAGCTACATCAATCCAGGATCCATCCGGTAATTCTCGTCGTTTTAGTGGGTTTGGCGGGTTTGGTGCTGAGACTAATGTGCATCCTTGACACGATTTAACCATACTTTCAGCCTCTTTCTCATATCTAAGCCACCAAACTTTTGTTTTAAGGCGTGCCTTCATTGCCACGATGCCGGGGTGGCCTTCATGAGCGGCTTTCAAAACTTGAATCCGTAGATTCTTTGGAATTACTATTCTTGTACCTCTTGGTAATATGCCATCATAGAAACATAGTTCATTCTGAAAAATTTTGAAATTTTTAACTTTGTCATCCTATTTATTATTATATAGATCATCTCATTTTAATATTTAGCGTTAGCAATCACTATGGTCTTTATATCAACGTCGTAATACCCCAAAGTAGTAATCTTGGTTAGTGCTGACTTTAGGGAGTCAAAGGATGTCTGTTGATTTACACTCCAGAATTTCTGGATATTAAATCCTTTACTTTGTTTATTTCGAAGTAATGCTTTTAGAGGTTCCGTTATTGTAGCCAGATTTGGGATCCATTTTCCGACGAAATTAACCAATCCCAGGAAACGCCGTAATTCCCCAATAGTTGTGGGAGATCTAAAATCTTGAATAGTACGTATATATTTTTCCAATGGTTTAATTCCTTCTCCAGTCAGCTCATGGCCCACGAACCGTACCTTAATGATGCTGTAAGTACATTTTTCTTCTTTCAAAACAACATTGTTTTCAGCTAATACTAGTAGTACCTTTTATAACCTCGTGTCATGTTCTTCCATATCTTTTCCATAAACTAATATGTCATCAATAAAGTTGACCACTCCTTCACACGCTAATAATATTCTTTCCATGGTTCTTTGATGTATTTCCGGAGCACATGTGATTCCGAACATTAAACGCTTATATCTGAATAAACCTTTGCTTGTAATAAAAGTTGTGATCTGTCGAGAATCGGGATGAATTTCTACCTGATGGAATGCGTCACGAATATCTAATTTGCTGAAGTATTTTGCACTCCGCACCTTTGGCAATAATTTTTCCATTGTCGGAAGTGGATGATTTTCACGCGTAATTGCTGTATTTGCTCGTCTCATGTCCACGAAAATACGCACCTTGCCATTCACTTTTAGTAATGGCACCATTGGTGATACCCATTTAGAAGAGCTCCGAACTTCCTCTATTATGTCTCGTTGAACTAATTCCGTTATTTTAGCTTCTACTTTTTCTTCTAAAGGTATAGGAATTCTTCGATAGCGTTGTGAAACTGGTTAGACATACTTGTCTATGGGTATCTCAATTAAGACATCCTTAAGTTTCTGGAATGCCTTCTCTTCAATTTGGTTGATGTCAATTCCTATTTTCAGTATTCCTAGTGACATGGCAGTTATATTGCCCAATAGGTTCCTAGAACCTTCGCCCATAACTTAAAATATAGCATCCTTAGACTTTCCTCCTACTTTTAACTTTGCGTTGAAAGAGCCTTTTAACTTCAATGGAGTACTGCTACCATATGCCAAGAAGGTTTTATTTGCGTTTCTTACTTGGTTGTGTATTTTCACTTGGTTACTCTTGATGGCTTCCCAGGTTTTTTCGGTAATTAGATTGTGCTTATACCCAGAGTCAATCAGCATATCAACTTTTACTCCGCCGATTTCACATTCGACTGTAGTGTCGTCATCTATATGAAATACATAATCTATCTCTCCGGCCTCAGATACCTGGTTTACATTATTTGTCGATATTAGGTCGCAATTTCTTCTGATCGTATCTTTTCTTGTCTTCAGCTTCCTGATTCCTTTTTATTGGTAGTCTGGTTTTACAATATTGTATCAAATGTCCTTTAATACCGCATTTCAAACACTCCTTTTCTCTTATTTATTATATTCAAGGCCAATCTTTCCATTGTCACACATCCTGCCTTGAGTCATCTCAATACTGTACACACTCCAACAATTAGGCATTTAATGTGTAACAATAGCCAATAATAATAAATAATTAATAACACATCAATAATGCCAACCAACATATGCATGTATACACATACCGACACGCATAAAACACATAAGTATACACACGTACATATATACATACTTAAATCCATCTATACATATACACACGTGTACATACGAATACTCAAAGGCATATTGCAAGATAGATGCAGAAAGCCGTCATCCTCGGGCCCCCCCGCATCCCTAAGACACAGGAGGGCCTCGTCAGCCAGCCTTCGCGACCTCATCGAACACTTTATTTTATTTTCATTAATTCTTTTTTTCATATACCGTACATCGTCAGCTTAAATGTCTCAACCGAAAGATCCTTTTTGCATTAATTACATCCAAATCAGACAAACCAAGATAAAAATTGATGAAACCTCAAAACTTGAAAATACTTATGACCATACCTCTTTTCTATGTATGTGTGTATATATATGTACATATGTATCTGCTTTTTCACTCCTACCACGAAAAAAACTTCCTTCCTTATACTTTCATTCTCGTCGCCATTTGTGGTGTTCACTGCTTTGGGTATAATTTGGCTCGTCAACGCACCACCACTTGTTGACTACCAGGCTGTTCTGTCCTAACTGAACTGTGTCCGGCTCCCCACCAACACTTTGTGACGTACACGCTCGAGACAATAGCAACCCCTATTTAGACATACAATACATACCCTATGTCACGCGTATTGTACTCAAAGGTGAGAGAAGTGCGTAAAGTTCAGTCTATTGTAAAGAATGCAAAATATGTCAAGAGTGTACTCTTTGCCGAAACTAAAGCTAGTCTTGATGCTGTATCTGATGGACAGCAGAAACGTTAACTAAAAAGCATCCAGTCAGTGGCAAATTTATGTGATAAACTTCTAAAAGGCTTCATGAATGAAGATACTGACAAAGACTTTTTCGAATGAGCTAGACCTTTATTTGACCCCTGCAAATCGACACCATGCTCTGGTGAAAGTGTCTCTTAGTCCAAAAAGGAGCTATTCCTTTTAGACTCTATCCCGTTTCCAGACTTCTCTGTTCCACATTCTGTTTTGGTAGATATTATAAAAGAGAATACCAAGACTACGAAAACGAAGAAAACAAGGAATGTTGAGGAAGTTGAATGTGACCTTGTGGTTAACGCCTTGTTGTCAATGAAAGTTAATCATCCTGACCTTGTGATTCATTGTATGCAAGTATTACATGTTCCGGTCTCTAATGCTGACTCTGAAAGGGGCTTCAGTGCCTATAGGGACATCCTTACTCCAAAACGGAATTGACTTTCTCTTGCAAATGTTGAAGTTGCGTTGTGTATATACTTTGGAAGTGATATGGAATCGTCCAATCAATAATATGGATTATTTTAAAGATATCGTTGATGAGGGTTCTGTTTTTGATAATCCCATTCGTATTAAAGTATTATTGATTTGTGTCTCAGATGCCTGATGATTCATCTCGAAAAAAATTAACACGAATGTGATGAGATGAACCTTGTGTTGTGTAATGTGATTAATGTGATTATACAGTTGAACTGTAAGATCGTTATTTATTTGAGATATGTAAACAGAAGTTGATTTGTTTTCAAGAGTAACTAATTTCACTATAATATTTGCTTATTCTTTCCCTGTTTTTAAAAATATATTCTGCCTACCTGTAATGCATAATAATGGATAGACCTGCATTTTTGAACGCATAATGCGTGCATAATTTCAGAATTTTCACCACCTAATAATCGCATAAAAGACTCAAATTTTGGCCCATAATTCGGCATTCTCGAATGCATAAAGTTCACATCTCTAATGATGTGGTACTTTGATATCGTCTTAAGCCCAGTAGTCTGCAGCTGTTCGAGTACGGAGCATTTGAAGCGCGTTGTGGGTATCTCTTTACCATTTTCAGATTCCAAAATAAATATACTTTTTTTATGACATACGAACTACTAATACCACCTAATACAGGGTTGGCCATATTCGACAAAAATATTTGGCAACACTGTAACTTTTGACAGAGATGACAGATCGAGTAATGACGTAGCGCGTTTGAAGCATCAGTCTAAGGAGATTTTTGCCATGGAGCAATACACTTCACGCGAACGTTCTCAGATTGTTGAAATTTACATTAAACAAAACAAGTCAATTGTGAAAACTCAAGGTGCATGGAGAAAAATAAATAAAGTGAAAACTGCGCCTTCTGCGGCTACATTGTATCGTTTGTATGAAAGATATTCATCAGGTGAGGCACTTACTAATCCCAAGCGTCCAAATAAAAAGCGACCAAGGCGATCGGATGAAAATATCGCACTCGTACGGGCCAGTGTTCTGAACACTCCGTGCACGTTGAGTTTTCACAATTGACTTGTTTTGTTGAATATGAATTTCAACAATCTGAGAGCGTTCGCGTGGAGTGTACTGCTCCATGGCAAAAATTTCCTTAGACTGATGCCCCAAACGCGCTACGTCATTACTCGATCTGTCATCTCTGTCAAAAGTTACAGTGTTGCCAGATCATTTTGTCGAATATGGCCAACCCCGTATATGGAAGTTTACAGTTTATGAATCATTATGATTTTTTTAATTTCTCTCAATTTCAAGGAAATACCTATAGAAAATGCGATTTTGGCCATTTCCTATCATTTTTGGAAATTAGTTTTGTTTAAAACTTTACTGTCTTTTGTCGGATCAAAAGATCAATATCAAACGTATACAACTGTATTTCTGACAGTCTGGAGATCGTATTTTACCCCTGAAAAGGGAAAAATATGTATTTTAAACAGTTTTTATCTCTGAAATAAGTTGTGGGTGGATACACACCCAATGCGCCAAGAACGGGATGCTAGAAAATGTCAATCCAGTCTGATCTGTCTTTCGAAAGTTTCGTGCCTATAGAGTACAGACATATAGACACCTTCGTAAAAATCGTTTTTTTCTGACTTGGGGGATCTCAAAATGTAATGATTTGATGAAAACTGTTTTGTTTCTGTACTTTTTTAATTTCACAAAGAAAAAAAAGTATTTATGAATAAAGATTTAGCTATCCTCTTGAATCGAATGCTTTCAAGAATGGTTCTTTAGATGAAAAAAAAAAGTTTTTGGAAATTTCCGGCTTTTGCACTGTCACCCTTCTCGCATAATAATCTTACAAAGGAAAGAGATATCTATTTTTTTATTCGTTGGAAAGCTAATTAAATTTGGTCTCAAATGAGCCATATGTAAAGTAATTTTCGCTAGCCTGATTGACAGATTTTTCTTGTCTGAAGTCAACGCCTGGCAAAATGTAGGTAAATGTCACTTTAAAATAAGCCCAAGAACTTGAGAAAGTCTTTATCGGTTCTTCGATTATCAGTTTATTACGAGAAATGTGTAATCGTGTTCCGTCTAATTGTTAGTAGGTTAACGAGTCCCAGAATCTCAACTCACGCTTCACGGGGCTTCACACGTCCGAAATGGGTACTATATGTGGACAAAAGAAAACTGTCACACTGGGCATACTCAGTGCCGCCAAAAATATTCAATTCGATATCACGATTCTGGCGCTCGACTCCACTATTTTGTTGTGGCCAGTAAGGTACAGTATTCTAGATAGTTATATTCCTTTCCGTACAAAATGCTTTGAACTCTTCACTAGAGAATTGTTTCCCATTGTCGGCAGTTATTGAAACATGATGGCCTAACCTACTGAAAATTTCCTTCAGGAGATTAATAATCTCTGAGCTGGCAATGTTGCGACATATTTTTATTTCTTTATATCTGCTAAAGTGGTCGACTACTACTAAAATGTAATCGTTATTAGGTAGTGGTCCCATCAGATCCATAGCTACATCAATCCAGGATCCATCCGGTAATTCTCGTCGTTTTAGTGGGTTTGGCGGGTTTGGTGCATACTCAGTGCCGCCAAAAATTCAAGTTCATCCTAATTGGCCACTGTTACCTACTTTGTCACATTCCCTCGCGCCGTTTGGCATGAGAGGGAACGAAAAAGAGTTCTGCTGGTGCGTCTCACTCAGCATAATACAAAAATGTTTCATTTCACCCGAATTTAATTGTCTTTTCAAAGGTATAAAAAATATACTATTTCTCATCGTTGATATAATACTATAGAGAATGTTTTTCAATTGCCTCTAATTTAAGTCTCCTCATACTCCTGGGCAATGTTGCAGGATAATATTAATTTTTCAATTTGAACTATTTTCAGCCTCTATAGGCCTTATCACCAGTTGGGAACAGCGATCATTGACCTTAGCTGTTACGGGGGATGTAAAAATTATAAGGTTGTGGGATGCTGAAACGGAATTGAAAAAGCAGGACATTGCGACGGGTGCAGATTCTTGTGTTACATGTATAGATACAGACGGTACAGGTAAGTGTTTTTAAATTTGTATTGGACAATTTGAAAAATATGCCAGGAGACATGGCAATGTATTAAACAGATTATATTCTAGTGTACATTTTTCATTTGCGCGCACATTGTCGTTAGATCGCCTGACTATTTCTTACTTCACGGTGGAAAATAAAAAAAATTGCTCGAAAACGATATTCCAATTGTATTATATGTCTTCTGTAAGTTCTCATGAATTTATTTAAGACAATGTAAAGTTTACGTAGGCATTTATGTAAGCGTAAAAAGTGTTCAGTAAAAAATCTCACTTTTTCCATACTTGAAGTACAAATTTGGTAAATAAACAAATGCAGATACATAAATTTCGACTTTGAGGCTCTTCAGGACTTAAGGGGCCGTACTTAAATTACGTATTGGATTATAGGCCCTCTCTAAGCCCCCCCCCCCCTCTTCCAATCTTCCAATGTAACAAACGGTAAGAAAATATCTTTACCCCCCTCCCCTCACCGCAGTGAGCCGGGTGACCCGAATTCTTGGCCAAAAACCAAGTATGGATAATTTCGCAATATAAACTTTTTCGGTTGTATTTTTGCATCAACAAACGTTTATAAAATACAAAATAGGTTCAATGGCTGTACAAGATATATAGTTTTAACTTTTTTTTGTAATTTCTTCACGAAAAAAGTGATATTTTTCATTTGGGCCATTTTGCGCGTTTTGCATTTGTTCGAAAGAAAACTTACGCGAATCGTAGCTGTGCGCATTCATTCGTTCCCATTTGTATGGAGTACAGATCCTTTAGGGAGAGTTGATACCCGTTTACTTTGATGTTTATGGGGCGCGAAAAGTTTAAACAATTTTATTTTTTAATAATTCTTTCGTCTCTGAAAATTTTAAAGTATATGTGTTTGAAAGTATTATTTTTCCCTAACCTTAATAACTAACCTTCCCATTCATTTATTCTGTTCTTGTTTGAGTATTGTTTCTATTATGTATTAAATCCTCTTAAAAATAAAATTGATTTGAAAATAGCGCAAACCCATGACAATCACAACTCATAAAAGCTTAAATAGTTCCTGTTCAGCGGCCCCAATCAGATTTTGAGTACCCCGTGTCTCAACTCTCCCTTGAGGATCACTAATTCCGCGATTGTACATTTCACGCCGTCAAATTGGACGTGGACTTCGAATTTTTATTGTCTTCATAATCAAATTCTTCTAAGTATAACTTACATCCTTGCACATGATAGAGATCCTCTCCTTAAAATGGGCTGGAACTACGAGATGATTGGCAAAGAAGCGTTCCTTCACAAAGCCGCAAAGCAGGCGACCGAGACTCTTGGCCTGAATTTTAACATCAGAAGTGAGGAAAGTGCATTATTGCATCGGGATGCTTCTTTTCTAAAAGCCGAAGTGAAGAAAGCAGCAATTGAAAAATTCCGCCAAGAGCTACTTGACAAGAAAATGTACGGAAAATTATACAGAAATGTAGAAGAACAGTCCTTGTCAAAAGAGCAAACTTTTGCTTTTCTTAAATCATCATGGTTTAATTCGGGTACAGAGGGTTTCATTTTCGCAACCTCATTTTATGTCAGGAAGTTTCCAGCGACAGGTGCAGAGCATGTCATGCACACGCTGAATACTTAGAACACATACTATCCGGGTGTAGCAGCCACGCGGGGAACTACATACATAATGTGGCCCTAAGAGTGCTTTATTACCATCTTTGTCGCTTTAACGGTGGCCCTTTAACTTTAGGCCTGAAATCGTTCTCCAAGACTTCGACAAACGAACTATATTCGTGATCGAATTCTCAGCTGCGGCCGACAACATCGCTGCTACGGAGAAGGATGAGGAGGAGAGGTATGAAGACCTCAAACGCATTTCTCAACAACTGTACCCAAAACATTCAGTTGAAGTAATTGTCCTTGTGATCGAAGGTTCGTAACCTTAAAGTCATACCAGCGTGCGAAAGATATGCCAAGACACTTGCAAGATGGATGCAGAAAGCTATCATCCTTGTATTGCTTCGTGTCCTCAAGACTCACGAGGATTTAGCCGGCCTTTTGTTGTGATTTTATCGTGTCCTGTATTCAGTCGCCTCACGGTCAAGAGACGTGGCCGTAAGTGTGATTTACCGCGGCTTTACGGGGAGCCTAAGTCATTTATAGATGGCGGTTGTTCCCAGCAGGACCATGCTCTCAGAAATTTCCTCTAAACAATAAATGAATACTTTTACGGTTAAAGTGACATCGTTGGAGAATTAAGTTTGAAAACAGATACTTTAACAGTTAAAGTGCGTGTCGTTTAACTAAGAGTCGTTTCAACGATATGCGACTCTACTTTAACGCGTAGAAGGTGCAGTTTAACGGTTAAAATGGGACGTACTCTTACCGTAAAATAACTTACGAGCATTTATTCGTGCAAGGTTGCTTGTATCTCAATAAGAACATGAATGTGTGCGCATGCGTGAGATCGCATCACCGCCCTTTTAAAATACAATCGTTTAACCATTGAAGTGCATACTTTTAGCGTTCATCTATGAATCGTTCCACGGTAAAAGTGATTGTCTTCTAAAGATGAAAAGGCGTGACTCTATGATTTAGTCGACATCATTTCAGCGTTAAACTAAATCATTTAAGAGTGAAACGAATCTGATTTTTGCGACGTCTCACGAACGTGAGATAGGTGGGTCATCACAGAGCACGATGAAATCACAACGACAGGCCGGCGAAAACCGTCGTGTGTCTTGAGAACAAAAAGCGATCTAGGGATTATTGGAATGTTTTTGACTAAATAATGGAAGACGAAAACAAAAACGGAACAATTTTTCACATATTTTCAAGCTGTTAATCTCGTCAGGCGGATGATTTCTTCTATTTGTGTAATTTTAGGGAGACATAACCTACCATAAACATTCGGAATTAAGGCACAAGTTTATTTGCTTCTTTCAGGAACATATAAATCTAACTAAATTAAAGGCATTGAATATTTTCATAAAGATGGTATATTTTTTCTCTATTAGCAGAAGAAAAAAATGTAAAAAGAAAGCACAAAATATATATTTGTCACTTATTCAGTTTATATTTATTTTATTTAGAATAAACAAAATGAAAATTAACAATATTATTGACAATTTTGAAACTTACCATCTTTTTACCATTTTTCACAGTTTAATCTTTTCCCCAGTGAGATTGATTCCAAGTCTGAATTTCTGTAAAGTTTCTGTGATTGTCAATTTTTATAAAGCAAGAAGAAAGTTTCAAATATAAATTTTGAAATAATGAAAATAATAAATAAAAATTTAATCTACAACATCATAAAGCAAGATGAAAATATAACGTAAAAATCAAATTAGCGTATAGATTGCTGCAACTGGCAAAACATGTATCATAGTTTATTAATTACATATTTAAACTAGCAAAACTATCCTTTTGTTTCGATTGTAGTATAAGGCTTTGATTTTTCAAGTTTTTTTCAGTTTTCAAAGTTCTCAGGAGGCTAAAAATGTTCATAAAGCTTATTCTTAACAAAATAGAGATGACTGAATTTTCAGTATATAACTATTTATTAATATTATACTTAATTCGGTTCTTAAGAAATGATCTGTTTTGTAGAAAATTCAACCATATTTTTTTCTTGACTGAAAAACCTTTGTTGATTAAAAATTCATCTCTTTTGGTAGAAAGTTATATCTATGCGGGAAATTTAATTATAACATCTTTTTCTGAATATTATTCGTTTTTAGTCGAAATTCAACTATTCAATTTGCTGTCAAGAATTTTTAGTTTTTGGTTTAAAATTGAAATACGTGGTTGAAGCTCGAACACCTTTGTTCAAAATTGTTTTTATTTTTTAAATATTGATCACTTGAGTTGAAAATTCATCTCTTTCATTGAAAATTAGTTTTTTATTCGGTTTAAAATTAATATTTTAACTGAACAGCACTGATCAGTGCTCATTCAGTGCTTTTTCTTCAGCAATACCTGTACCACTAGTTTTCTATACCTGAGTTTCCCTTCAATTGTCCATTTAAATTTCTAACGGGCTATTTTCACCAAATAAATCTAATCTATAAGGTCTTTGAAAAGGTGTGATATTAGTGTATTCTATAGTGTTAGTGAGAATCGGCGTGCCAATGCCAATGCGACTAGGCTGCCAGCTGCAAGGCATTGACAATTAAAATTTGAAATTTTGCCAGGTAATTTTGGTTAAAAACATGTAGTAAGGCTGGCTTCGGAGTAACTTAAAGCCAGCATTACTACATATTTTTGGTAAAAAAAAGTTCTCGGATTTTTTGCTTAGCACAAATCCAGAGCACTTAATTAGCACTAAATTCCTGCACAAAGGAAAGCTCGATATGATGAATAGTTTCTGAGTTTCATATACCAGTCTCATGAACCGACTATTACTACATGTTTTTGATTAAAATTACCGGGCACAAAATTTAGTTTTTGCAGAATATATAAGCACTTAATTAGCACTAAATTCCTTCTCAAAGCAGAACTTGATATCACCGATTGTTTCCGAGTTTCACATACCAGATTCACCTGAAGCCAGGATTACTGCGCTTTTTTTCAAGTGCCCGGATTTTTTTCATAGCAGAAATCCAGATCACTCAATTAGCACGACATTCCTGCGCAAAGCAGAACTTGATATCACTAATATTTTCCGAGTTTCACATACCAGAGTCACCTGAAGCCAGCTTCACTACATGTTTTAGGTAAAAAAAAAGTGCCCGAATTTTTTGCATAGCACAAATCCAGAGCACTTAATTAACACTAAATTCCTGCATAAAGGAAAGCTTGGTATGATGAATAGTTTCCGAGTTTCATATACCAGTCACATGAACCCACTATTACTACATGTTTTTGATTAAAATTACTTATCAAGAATTGTAAAGGGTTTCTTTTTACTGTAACAGTATAAACTGCTCTTAATAAGAGGGTGAAAATGTCAAAATCACTTAGCATTTCGTAAATGTCACAATGAAAATTAGGTTAATTCGACGGTTATCCTTCAGTAAAATAAACCTCTATTCCCTCGTATTACATACTGAACTACATGTAAAATTCACTGAACCGAGATTACAATAGTAGTGCAGTGGACATTATCGAAAAATCGGTACATGCTACCGATCCGACCGGTTTATTTAACTCGCCCCTTAAGTCGCAACGCAACTTATCCGCGCAGAGCACCGGGTGAATTCACGACGCAATCGGCAATGAATGGATTGCATCACCTAAAAAACATTCCTTTTTGACTTTGCAAGGAAGGGGTTTTATAAAAAATAATACAATTTTGGATGGCACAACTTATTCACAGATTGCATATACTTGAGAGTTTATTGGAGTAAGACGTATTTTTGTTCCGTGATTATTTCAGCTGACATATAGATATAATGTGAATGCTAGAACTTTACTACTATCGGCGAGAAAATTCGAGTCCTCTGGCTTTGACGTTGAATAAGTATGTGAAGAAAAAATGGTAGGTTAATGAAAAAGGTACCATTTTAAAGGTGCAAATGTTGTACGTTAATGAGCCGAAAAGTAATATTCCAAAAAATTATTTGTAGCTTACAGATCTGAAAACACGATGAAAATTGAGAAAATTTGACAGCTTTTAAAAACAGTGAACTTTGAAGCATAGTTTTTATTGAAAAAATGATAGGAAAAATCTGAAAAAATTCATGGTTGTACATTAAACATTTCTGACCAGATTGCCGTCGAAAAATTTGCAAAATATAAAAAATTGTTCGTTTTTTGTGAATAAATATGCGACCGCACTATCTTCATTTATAATGAAGATAATGAAGTGATTTAAATTGGAGGTAGTTAATTGAACTATCTGTAATAATTTACAATTTGAAGGAAGTATGTGCTTCTTGTTGTCTTTGTACAAATTGCGATATTTGAAGTCAGTTTTTTATATAGGAAAGCAAGTGCGAGAGTCCAGCGTGGTGCCATTTTTTCAGGGGATCGTCCTGGGTTTTCCTCAACCCGACCTTCCCAACTCGCGCCTCCGAGCCTCACTCTGGACTTCAAACCCTTTCCCTGTATTGAGAAAAACCAAGGCCGATCCCCTAAAAAACGGCACTACGCTGGGCTCTCGCACTTGCTTTCCTATATAAAAAGCTGACTTTAAATATCGCAATTTGTACGAAGACAACAAGAAGCACATACTTCCTTCAAATTGTAAACTATTACAGATAGTTCAACTAACTACCTACAATTTAAATCACTTCGTTATCTTCATTAGAACTGAAGATAGTGCGCTCGCATATTTATTCACAAAAAACGAACAATTATTTATATTTTTTTACATACAACGCATTAACATACAACATTTACACCTTTAAAATGATACCCCTTTCATTAACCTATCATTTTATTTTCACATACTTATTCAACACCAAAGCGAGGGGGCTCGAATTTTCTCGCCGATAGTAGTAAGCATCATTGATAGTCATACTTATTTGCCTATAATTGTAACGTTTACTGAACTGTCATGTTGTCCATATGCGTACTAGGAAGATCGGTAAATTTAACTTCGTTTTCAGTAAAATGTAAGGTTCTTTTTTCTGCGGCGTGTGAGTGGGAAATATATAGTTAACAATTTGAAAAATTAAGAAAAACCGCAACTTTCTAGCATTATTCATAGAGAATGTTGTTGAAAACACTAATTGCATTTTTTAAATAATCTTGTTTCTTAACATCAAATTATTATTACCTCAATCTAAACGGTAAGTGGACAAAAAGTGGAAAATTTGAGAAAAACCTGCCTTCTGTTTAATTTTATCGATTATTCCCTCGATCTAGCTGGAAATTTGAAAAAGAGATATATTCTAAAAGAAAATTGCTAAAATTTATAAAAACTTGTGTAAACAATTTATGAAAACATATTATTATCAGTTATGCATGAAAATTAGGGAATCAAATTTCCAATGCATTTTCGGAGCATCTAGTATCCAATCATGTATTCACTAGTGTACAGTATATCGAGGCGTCCTAACGGTAGGGTGCCAACGCACGGGACACGACTTGACGGTACTTAACCAAAAATAAAAGCAATAAAAAACTAACCAAGAAGTTAGCGCTAGAAAGTCTTGCTCGCGTAATTGAGCAAGATGAAGCTAGAAGTTGACCAAAACTAAAAGGTGCTCACTCGCTTCATCAATTCATGAAAGTTCTATCTCGGGCGAGCAAAGCATGAAGGTTGCCACTTCTCGAGTTTAGATTATAAGCGAGAAGTGGCACCTTCATTCATTACTCGCTCGAGATAGGACTTTAATGTTTTGATGGAGCGAGCGAGCATCTTCTAGTTTTGGCCAACTTCTAGCTCCATCTTGTCCAATTTCGCGATCTAAAACTTTCTAGTTGTTACTTCTTGGTTAGCTTTTTATTGTTTATATTTTTGGTTAAGTATCATCTAGTCGATCGGGTGCGCTGTCATCCTATCGTTAGGACGCCTCGATATCTATATAGTTAAGGTGGAAGGAGCACCTAGTTATATATAGGTAAACAGGAGACAGGTAAGTTTTGGCTTAACTCGAGCGCAAAATAAGTGGGGCCCTCTAGTCTCAGAGCAGGCTATATAAAACAGTACCGATAAGGTACACGACGTTTGAGTTCGTAAACCGCTAGAAAAAGGTTGTTACATCACCAAACCAGTGATCCCAGATCTGAAACAAGACGTGGTCCAATACTATGACACGTCTACGTCCGTGTGAATATGGTAGGAGACGATATAAATGCCTGGGTTGCGCGCGAAACCCATTTCTCCTCTTCTGAATTTGAAAACTCGAAGGTGCACGATTGCCGG
>NC_046660.1:114369148-114376783 GCF_010883055.1 Belonocnema kinseyi | reverse complement strand
AATTTATATTTTATACCTGAAGTAACGTAACCTCAAAATACACGCATTAAAGAGGCGCGCGAAGTATTCAAATCATGAGAATCGCCAGCCCAGCATGGAAATCTGGCAATATTAAAATCCCAATCTCTTCATTTTATTTCAAAACAGATAGAGATATAAATAGAACCGCCGAAGTGTTCCGACCGGCAATCGTGCACCTTCGAGTTTTCAAATTCAGAAGAGGAGAAATGGGTTTCGCGTGCAACCCAGGCATTTATATCGTCTCCTACCATATTCACACGGTCATAGACGTGTCATGGTATTGGACCACGTCTCGTTTCAGATCTGGGATCACTGCACCAAACGGCTTTTCTGGCTGTTCGAGCAGGCCGGATATAAAAATGGCAGCAGAATTTTCACGTCGAAAAAATGTGCCTAAAAAACCGAAAAGGTACACGGGTGAAACTTTTTTCGGGCGTTTGTAAAGACCTTGTATAAGAGCGGTGTAGTAGTGCCATAAATGTAGCCGGTCGGAAACCCTTTGTAAAAATTCAAATAATGTCGACGTAGATGTTAAATTATATTTATTCGCAGTCGTTGCATTCAAAAGCTGTTTTTGATGACTCCATTCGAAATATCTTTTTTCCTATCGCAAATTAAAAAAAAATCACCTTGATGTGCTGAAAACTCACTGAAATATTATCATTTATTATATCGCGCCCGATTTGAAGCCGGTTTCTCCGTTTCGAAGAAACTGGCTTCAAATCGGGCGCGATATAATAAATGATGATATTTCAGCGAGTCTTAAGTGTATCAGGTTGATTTTTTAAAATTTGGAGTTGGACAAAAAGATATTTTGAATGGAGTCATAAAAAACAGTTTTTGAATGCAACGACTGCGAATACATACAATTTAACATCTACGTCAACATTGTTTGAATTTTTACGAAAGTTTTCCGATCGGCTATATTTCTGGCACTATCATATCGATCTGAGTTGAAGTCCCTAAAAGCATATAAAAAATTTTCGCGCATGTACCACATCGGTTTTTTCATATGAGTTTTCCGACACTTTTAATCGCTTCTGGCGGTGGTTTTCCGACCGGCTACATTTCTGGCACTACTACATCGCTCTTGTATGAGGTCTTTACAAACGTCTGAAAAAAGTTTCACCCGTGTTCCTTATCGGTTTTTCCGGCATATGTTTCGACGTGGACACTCGGCTGCCAGTTTCACATCCGGCCTGTCCGAACAGCCAGAAAAGCCGTTTGGTTGTAACAACTTTTTTCTAGCGGTTTACGAACTGAAACGTCGTGTACCTTATCGGTACTGTTTTATGTAGCCAGCTTCCCGACTACTCCAATGCCTAAGCCAAACACTGACCTTTGGCACAATTGGAGCGCACCCAGTTCAGGTATAACGCCAGCCAACTTTTAAACACACAGAGACACTTCTGCATACAGGTTAGGTTCTCCAACAGTGGCGTCAAAACGCAGATATCTCTGGCATGCGCAGTAGTTATTCCTGTGTATTTTTAGGTTATGTAACGCCATGTGTCAATTTAGAAATGCACATAATCACTACTGCGCATGTCAGAGATATCCGCGTCTCACAACACTGTTCTCACACCAGAAGAAAATACTACAAACTGAATTTAATACTATTTATTGGCTCACCAAACTCACATAAAATCATCGCTCTGGCTACTTGTTAAAAAAATGTATTTCTTAGTTTAAAATTTAAAAACTATTTATGCTTAATAGGTTATGTTCGTTAACAGTAACTAGATGCACAATCACTTTTTATATATTTATCGTTTTTTCTTCACTTAGAAAAAAATAGTTTCAATATTAAAAAGGTTTTCTGTACTTCATATCTATGACATTACTTCAGTTTTTCGCGTAATAAAATGATTTCCACTTGTCAGGTGACCGTCAGATTGCCCAAAATCTGTTATTGCCGGTCACTATCCATCTTTAGGGGCAGTGCATGGTTGCGCCACTCCCATGCAGGGACCCTGTAGTGAGGGACGTACCAAACAGGCAGCTGAGTGCGGATTAGTCGATCGATAAGAGAGCGATACATCCGTTTCAACAGCAGATACTGTACAGTTATTAAAATTTGTTATAGCTTCACGCTTCAGTACCTTCAATATGCTTAGTGTTTGACGTGTTTGTTGCCGTTTTAATACATCGCGCCTTCTACCGCTGGCTTCAACTTCCGTTCCAACTCCCCCCACCACATCGCTTTTGGCGCGTTCCTTACTACGGTAGCGTTCAGGTTTCTCACCAAGTGTAGGGACCCTGTAGTAAGGGACGCGCGAATCGGGCAGTTGACTGCGGATTGGTCGAGTGAGAAGAGATACTTTCGTTCCAATAGCAGATACTGTATAGTTATTGAAATTTGCTATAGTTTCACGCTTCGGTACCTTCGATATGCTTATTGTTTGTCGTGTTTGTTGCCGTTTAAGTACATCGCGCCGTCTACCGCTGGCTCCAACTTCCGTTCCAACTCCCCCCTCCACGTAGTCTTTGGCGCGTCCGTCACTACAGGTTCCCTAACCAAGTACACTCGTCGGGTGAACCTGTAAAAGGGGCATGGTTTACGGAAGTGAACTACAAAGTGTCATATTCTTTGAACGGGCGCGTGTGAAAAGCTTTGACGCGAATATGAAGATTGTCAGGATATTATAATGGAAAGGCAGCGAAAGAACATTATTTTGGCTGCAATTGCATCAAACCAATTATTGTTGCAAACAATAATGTTAACTACAATCTTAGAAAGCGATGAAGAAGATAGTAATTATGAGTTGGATAGTGGCATTTGTGATGGAAATTTCAATGAAAGTTCGAGGCCCAAAGGAAACGCCATCTAAAATAATAGAATTTTCCATTATGGGATTTTGGCCTTCTGCAAACCTAACGAGATGTGTCCCGGGCACGAATTTTTTATCTATATTTTTTTTAGACTCTTCACAATTTATTTTTATTTTTACTTTGGGTTTTATAAAAGTTTTATTAAAGTATGCCTAATTTTCCAACTTCCTGCTAATACCTCCTGCCAATTTCTGTGCTCACTTGCATTCACCTACCTCTTCTCGGTCGGGTGAAATAGTCACCCATCGAGTGACCCCCACCCATCACTCTGGTAATTTCTGAACAGTTCACCCGTGTGGATCCGCCCACTCACCTAGCGTCGCTGAACGATTTGAGTGCACTCAATGAGAAACCTAAGCGAACCCTAGGGTGCGTTCCAGGCGACCACCCGGGTGAAATGGTGGGTGAAGTAAAGAAGTGGGCGGAGTTTACTAGGGTGAAGTGGAAGGGGATAGATAAAATTAACGGTTTCGAGTGTGAGTCGGGTGTATGTTTGGTGCCTAATGTTTGGTGAAAGATAATTGAGGTTACGTTACACAAAAGTTTTAAAAATGGAGGAACGGAATAAGAAGATTTTAATTGGTGCTGCACTAACGAGGCCATTGTTATTACAAACAGTGATGTGTTCAATAATAGTGGAAAGTGATGAAGATACTAAACTTTAGATGATGAAGGTACTAAACTTTAGTCAGCTACCAAATTTGCGATTCCCGTCGCTTCTGTCCCGTCGAAGGACCCCCACTTCTTACCCGAGTGATCACTGAACGATTCACCCGAGTGAAGGCCAACCCTCACCTAGCGTCGTGGAACGGCTCCCTACAAGGTGATCCGCACTCCCATGTATCGTTCTGAATAGTGATGGATAGTGACCATCAGATGACTGATTTCCGGTAATCTGACGGTCAACTGACCAAGCAAGTCGAAATCGTGTTATTCCTCGAAAAATTGAAGTAATATCAGAGATGGTAATATCATAGATATCACCTATAGAAAACCTTTTTATAAGTGAAACGAAATTTTTTGTCTAAAATAAAGTGAAGACAGATCTGTAAAAAGTAATCACATCTCATTACTGTCAACGAACATAACATATTGATGATGAACAGTATTCAAATCCTGAATACTCCAAAGTAAAATTTTTTTTTAAAGAAGCGTAAAACATGGTTTTGTGTGAGTTCTGTGATCCAATAAATGGCATAAAATTTATTTTGTAGTGCTTTCTTGTGATAGGAGAATCTAACCTGTATGCATAAATGCCTGTGTGTGCTTCAAAGTTCGCTGGCGCTATACCTACGCTAACTTTAAATCTAATCTCCCAAAACTAAACCTAAGTTAAATTCTTTAGACAAAACAACTAATAGTTGATATTTTAGGACAAAAAAAGACGAATATTTATCCAATAAGAATGACTTCAATAAAACTGTGAAGTTTTTAATAGAATAATTACATGTTTAACCTAAAATATGAATTTTTAACCAATAAGATTAAGGCTGCCAACTTTTGCTTGTGGTTTTTCCAGCCTGTTTCAAATGACGGCTGATGGTAGGGTGGGGGGTCTGAATAAAGGAAGGGGTGAAGTCGAAGCGTGAAGTGCGCGAAATTAAAAACTCTTGTATTTTATAACTTTATTTATATATACACACACAGGTATGTATATATGTATATTGTTAGGCCATACATATGTATAGGTTACAAATCATTTATCATTATATTCAATAATAAAGTAAAAGTTACCATTTTGGTCTATATGTACGTATTAATTGTTAAAATTCAACTTGTTTTTTATAAGTAAAAGAGACAAATGATGTTTTTGTGCTTTTTCTACCTTTTTTCTTCGTTAATAATAATAGAGAAAAATATGCCGTCTCTATGAGAATATTCAATATCTTTTATTTATTTAGATTTATATTTTCCTGAAAGAAACCAATCGTATTTGCCATAAAATTGTGTGTCTTATATTCCGAATGATTTTTGTAGGTTATGTCTACCTAAAATCACGAAAACCGAAAAAATTGTCAGCCTGACGTAGCGGTCGGCATCATTTGACATCACTCTCCATCTCTAGTTCTGAAGACTTACGTTTTTAATTCCTGGAATCGCTAGATGGCGTTGCTATTTAGTACAACGGAGTGCTCATGTGCAACTGTCATTTAGGGAAGCAGGGCTTGAAAACAATCGCTGTCAAGGGTTTTTAGGTCTAAACATTTTTAATCATTTTTAGTGTCGGACTGAATCGCGGGATGGTATTTATTCTGAATTTAAGTCTTCAAAACGGGATACATGGAAGTGCCATGATAGCGAACATGCCAAAGGACGTTCCCGAATTCTTTTTTGTGGGTCATTTAAGGTTGTATGTAAAAAAATCAATCTCTGGTTGATTTTTTTGAAAAAAGAGCTATATTTAAATAGAATAATTATTTATATGCTAAATTAATTTCAAATTTTTTAACCATACCGATGCGGAGATAATTAATGTCAAAGTTGACTACTTTAACATGTAATTCACGAACAGTGCGTAGGCACTCTCTACATTTTAATTTATAGTAATTAAACGCTTTGGTAGAGAAATTAAAAAAATGTCAGTATTAGTGCTGCTTGAAAATACAAATTTAAAAAAAATATATCAAATTTTTCCACCATGTAGTTTCATAGATGATTCAATGAAAAACATTGAAATTTTAGTCACTTTCAAACTGATAAACTTAACAGTATCACATAGCAGCAACTCTGTTCCCTGTATCCAGCTTATCTGCTGTATCAAGCTATTCAAACGCACATGACAGTTGATCAGCGATGCTTAGGTTTAAATTGCAACGTTGCACTATCTGCGAGACTGCCACTAGCATAGTAGTGGCAACTATATGAATACACACATCCTACGAATTCTATCCCAGTAGCGCACTGAAATATGCACCATGTCAGTCCGTGAATTTTTTCAATATAGTATGGCTTGACGGCGCCCCACGGAACTCTACTATTTGTACGGGGATGGGATTTACATACAAGGCTAAAAAAATTAATTTTGCTAAATTTGATGTGTGTGTTTATTTTGAGTTTATGTGTGTGAAAATTCTCTGCCATAATTATTCTTGAGTGTTTTTTTCGCCTAAATGCTTTTTGGTAGAAAGTCTATTATTATATTTGTGATTCGGAATTCAACTCGTTTGGTTAAAAATTCTAGTATTCAGTTGCAAATTTTATAATCCTATAAAAAATGCAACTATTTTGTTAAAAAGTCATCTTGTTTCGTTAGGAATTCAGAAGCTTGGTTAAAAGTTGAACTACTTTGTAAAAAAAATTATTCTTTGGTTTTAGATTAACCTCTTTGGTCGAAAATTTAACTATTCTATTTTTAGAAAATAAATCTTCTGCGGATACAAAGTCATTTTTAGGCTGAACTCTTTTGTTAAAAATGTAACTATTTTGTTGAAAATTTCTTTTTTTTTTAAATAAAAATTATTTTTTTTTAACTAACAAGGTAAACATTTCATTTTTGATTTAAATCGATATTTTTATTAAAAATTAATATTTTCTGGTTTAAAATTGTTCCTTTCTTATTGAAAAATCATGTATTTTACTAAAAATTTGTCTTTTTCTACCGAAAGCAAATTTTCTGCGTTGAAATTCATAATTTTTTATTAAAAATGGAACTGTTCGGGTCTACATTAATCTAATTTGGTTGATGATTCAGCAATTTAAAAAAAAATTGAACTATTCGGTTGAAAATTAATTTTTTTATTTCAAATTAAACAATTTTTATAACCAATAAACTGGTTTAATGAAAATTTAACTTTTTGGAAGAAAATTAACTTTTTTTAAAAAATACTATTTTTAGTTGAAAATTCAACCTTTTTATAGGTAAATCGTCCTCCCGGCTTTAAAATTAAAAAATTTGGTTAAAAATTAATATATTTTGTTGAAAGCTCGTCTTACTTTGGTAGATCATTTATACAATGCTGGAAAAATCATTTCTTTGGTTAAAAATTTAAATATTTTGTTCGCAATTTATCTTCTTTAATTGAAAATTAAATGACTTGGTTAAAAGTTGAACTCTTTTGTTGAAAATTTAATTCCTCGATTTAGTTAAAAATTCATCTTTGTTTGACATGTAACAATTTTCTTGACAGTTTGGGTTTTTTGTTCTGTTCAAAATTAATTTTTTATTTAACAATTGCAATTTTCTATTTTTGTTAAAAATTTATACTTTATACGTTTAAAGTTTAATTATGTGGTAGAACATTCTTTTGTTTTGTTGAGAATTCATCTTTTTGGTCGAAAATTAATTTTCTTGATTTTTTACATCGTCTTTTCATTAAAAATGCAATTGTTAAGTTCTAAATTAGTCTATTTTGATTAATGGTTTAACAAAATGGTAGAAAATTAAAGTAGGATTCGTTTGTGAATGAACTTTTCCGTGTTTTTTCGTGTTTGTTAAATTTAGTTTTTTTAAATCATATTTCTGCAAGATTTACTTCTTTGGCTTAAAATTTAACTTTTTTTTGTGACAATTTGGTTTTTTTTACGTTAAAAATTACTTTTCTTTCTGAAAATTGCAACTTGTCTATTCTTGAATAGAAATGGATCCTTTATATGTTGAAAATTCAACAACTTGGTAGAAAATTCATGGAATTTGTTAAAAATTCGTCTTTATGGTAAGAAAATTAATCTTCTTCGTTGCAAATTCATTATATATTTCAACTTTAAATCTTAGGATTCAAATCAATTGAAAGTGAGTTTTAAATAATAACTGATACGAGGGGTCTTATTAGCTGTAAGGCATAG
>NC_046660.1:114367184-114369048 GCF_010883055.1 Belonocnema kinseyi | reverse complement strand
GACACCTCACCCAGGTGCCATTCAGCTTTCGGCACGGTTTTCACACCTCCGCTTGGGGGTTAATTCCTTCGGGACTACCCCTGGACAATTGTCCGCGACTGCTTATTTATTTTTGTAACCATATTCAGCAGAAACCCTTGGTACAGGGAAGAATCAGGCAAAAGATCCAAATCGCCAATTTCTTCAATTTCTTTCAAATGGGGAGCAAGATATAAATAGAAGACCACCGAAGTCTTCCGAAGCCTTCAGATCGGCAATCATCGTACAGCAGAACTCCGAGGTCGAATCGTGCATTTTCGGCTTACATAAGAACTCACAGTGGTAATCATGCACTTTCTGTTTTGCGGCTCCCAAATGGTAGGTATGTTGGGGATAAATTTCATCCACGATCTGGCAGCTCTGCTGTGGTGTGACGGCACATCGGACTTTGCCTGTAACATATATATCTAACTACATTTTTGCATGCATCGAGGTGCTGCCCTCTTCAACTTTTCGACGTTTCTACGGCAACCGTGTCTTTTGCCTACGTCTACGGGAGGGATGGGGCCAAGGCGAAAGCCAAACAGAAACTGCCGGTGATTTTCTGTTTCTCGATTCTCGCGCTTGCCTTCGCCAGCCGTATCTATAGCTGACTCGGGGCTGTCTATGCACGCCGAAATCATTAAAATTAATGAGGGCCTAAAATTATTATATTTATTATTATGTTAAAATTAATTAATCTCTTTTAGGGTTTCTTTTTAAAAAGGTACATTTTCGAGATACTTAATAAATTTAAAAAGTAAATAAATTTTTAATTAATTCAGAATTTATTTAAATGAAAATATTTAATAAAGCTTAGTTAAATAAATTCCTCGTCTAGATCTTTTAATAGAGAAATTTTCGAAATACTATATAAATAAGTTTTAAAAAATTCTTGTCATATTTTAGAATTGTAGCAAAATTTCAAAAATTATTTGAAAAAATATAATTTTTACAAAAATAGTGATTTGAAGGTTCGAATACTGCACTTTATAAATTTCTTCTACGTGTATTTTTAAATCCTAAAATATTTTATTATTTTTTCGCATAATTAAGGTATAACTCAAGTAATATTTACACTTCTTCGTAGTGTCAAATTGACAATTTACATTTAAATCCGAGGAAAAATTTAAGGTTTTCACTACTCATTTAATTATTTATCAACATTATATTAAAATACTTTTTTTTATAGTTTTTGTTTCATGATTATTTGAAACGTATAATCTTTTTCCTTATAATTTGTTTAATTACAAAAACCAGTAACGAGACTGTGCCGTGCATATTAAAATTTAATTTTAAAAGTTTGAGGGCAGTTAACCACTTGCAATTCTTATGCTCATCAGAATTTACAAGTTCAAATATATCCAAATAGTTTATAAAAACAATTCAAAGAATCGAAGTATCCAACAAAATTCTAAAGAAATATAAGGCGTTTAGGGGTGCATCTTAGCAACTAAGGCTATTACAAAAAAAATGGAAAAGGAAAGAATTCCAAAGAATTAAAATAATTCAATAATTTTTTGCGAGTCTGGAAACGACCGGAAATTTGTTTTCTTAATTAAAATACCACCTGGATTTTTTAGTATTTAAAAAATTATTATATTCATTGGTGTTTTCATATAAAAATAGTTATACTTTTTCGTACTTCTATACAAACTCCCACCAAGGATTGAAAAAAATTTGGATTTTATTTATTTCAAGTGATTTTTTTTTAAGTTTGCAATAACAAAGAAAAACTATCCAATTATGGGTTTCAAGTGTTTAAAAATCGTAATTTAGTTTTTTCATAAATTGTTTCGAAATAATTTTCACATGATGAAATAAATAAAATCAAAAATTTTTTCAA
>NC_046660.1:114364027-114367084 GCF_010883055.1 Belonocnema kinseyi | reverse complement strand
TTGAGAGAATTTTAAGATTCCAAGGAATTTTCAATTGATCACAGTAATTTAGAATGATATTTTAAAGGATTTGGTGTATATTTTAGAATATTTTAATAGATTCCAAGGCATTTTCAATTGATTTAAATAATTCAAGAGATTTTTAAGGATTTGAAAGCTTTTAAGGTATTTTTTGATTTGTAAGGAATTTTCAAGAGCTTTCAAAAATTTTAAGCGGTTTTAAAGGATTCAAAATTTTTCAGGATATTTTAAAACATTCCAACGAATTTTCAATTAATTTCAATAATTTCGAGCGATTTCATAGAATTTTAACATTTTTTTTCTCATATTTTTTTTTGGTTGTTGATTCATCAATTAGTTGGATAAATTTATTTTCTGAAAATGTAACAATTTTGTAGAAAATTTATTTTCTTTTTGGTTAAAAATTAATTTTTTTGAACCAGAAATTTAACTATTCTATGCTTAAATGAAAAGTGTTCGTTTTTAGTTATAATTTTTTATATTTTATTGAATACTCTTCTTTCTTGGTAGAAAAGTAATCTTTGTTGTCGAAAATTTAACTATGATTAGACATTAATTTTTTTAATCAGAAAATTATTCTTCATGGAAAATAAATTTCTTTTGTGCAAAGTTCATGTATTTTATTAGAAATGCCTTTTTTAGTATACAATTTAGCTTTTTGGATGGAAATGTAATTTTTTCATTTAAAATTTTACTATCATCGTACAGCAGAACTCCGAGGTCGAATCGTGCATTTTCGGCTTACATACGAACTCACAGTGGTAATCATACACTTTCTGTTTTGCGGCTCCCAAACGGTAGGTATGGTGGGGGTAAATTTCATCCACGATCTGGCAGCTCTGCACCACAGTCTGCCTAGTCCCTCCGCTAATTGACTGAGCGGTGTCAGGCAAAGTCCGAAATAGCACTTTCACTTGGCCCTCTGCCTAGTCAAATCGCGAAATGCCCGACAAGCTCAGGCAAAATCCGGAGTAAAAAGAAAACCTATGGAGTTTACTTTTCCCGCTTTACAATAGGCTGGCTCGAAAATGTACAATTCAAAGTAGTCTACAGGTCGCAATTGTGACCGGCTTTGAAAGTTTTTTTTTAGAAATGATTAGCATTAAATTTGTAAGAAAACTATTAAATTATATTGATCAATTTTTGTTTCAATATAATTATTTATTCAACGCAAGTTAATTGCTAAAAACCAAATAGAAAAATAAACACGATATGTATCATATTTAACGTATTATCTTTTTAAATTCGAAATATGCGATGAGTTTTCTGCAATTTTGAGGGCATTGAATTTTCCTTCGAATTTAATTTTCATCGCTTGATTTTCCGCTACGTCAGCCATCGTTAAGAATTTTCAAAAACAGTGTCGATTTATAAATATTATTCCGAATTCATAAAAACAACTTATTTGGAAATGTATACTGAACCTCAAACCATAAGATAAAAAATTTACTTTTAAAATGCATCCAGCATCAGATCAAGAACTTCTATTCAAAAATCTTCCAAACTTCCACGATCACGCCAGGAACTAGATTAAACTATTGCTGTTGTGAGGATAACGAAGTAGGAGCATCAGTCCCTAAATAAAAAGGCGGAGGGAGGGAGGGAGTGGGGAGATACATTTTTTCAATTAGTTACGAAACCAATACGAAATTAAAAGGAAGTTTTGTTTTGAAGTGTTATTGTTAAACCATTTTCTAACCAGATATTCAATGTACCTATTTTAATCAAAGACAGATTTCTTAGTTGCCATACTAAATCTTAGTAGAATTGTCTGAACAGTGATTTTCGATCTCAATAAATTAATATTTTGAATGTTAATAACAAATTTTAAAATCTATTTATTACAAATAATAGACTGGTTCCTTATATGGAATATATATCTATGAATTCGTATGAAATAATCGGCATTTCCTGAAAAGGCTTAAATTCTGAAACCATTCACACTTTAGAACAATACAAATATTAAAAATGAATTATTTATGTTTTCTAAGTCTTTTTACGTTAATAAGATACATACTATATTGAGTTTTTAAATTTTTGTTTAGAAAAAATTTTGCGTTGAATAAATATATTGAAACAAAAATTGATCAATGTACTCAATAAGTTATCTTAAAAATTTAATGCTGTCTATAGACTATTTTGAATTTTAAATTCTCGAGGCAGCCCACTGTGCAGCGGGAAAAGTAAACCCCAAAAATTTTATTTTTACTACGGACTTTGCCTGAGCCTGTCCGGCACTTCGCGATTTGACTAGGCAGAGTCCGAAGTGAAAGTGTTATTTCGGACTTTGCCTGACACCGCTCAGTCAATTCGCAGAGGGACTAGACAGACTTCTCGTGCCGCATCTATGCTTATAATATCTTTGCTCCAGCGAGCCGCACAAGATGTCGCAGCCAATAAGAGTGCGCGATTCAGCTGGCAAGCCGTAAAGACCCTCTTCCCGGAGAGAACTAAGGTCTGGCACTATGTATTTTCGGGTACGGGATAAAGTAAAAACACTTTTACACACAAATTAAAATACATCTTTAAAATTCGACCTACGCCTTTTAGTTCTGATTTTCAGTACCAGATGTTGTATCGAAGTTAAACCATTTCCAATGGTAGACGGGAGAAGTGGAAAAGTAAAACAAAGTTTGATATATGCTGAACAAATTGCAAATGACACGGCGTGTAGTGGGCACTGGGATGTAAAAGATCATGTCTCAGAAGAAAAGAGTGAAGAGTTGCAGCAAACCAATACTCGGATTGTTGGCTCTTTTTATTAATATATATTATTATACCATTAAGACAAATCCCTTTCCTTTCGGGTTTAGCGTAACTCGTTCGGTTCTGATTTCGTTGTCCTACCGAGAGTTAAATTTATATTTTTATTACACCGTTTAGCCATTTCCCTTTCGGGGTAGGCGTGACTCACTCGTCAGGGGAAATGAGTAATGTGTGGAAGGGATAGAGATTTTTCAGATTCATCCAGAATTCTCGTGCTATTTAAGTAAATAACACGTTCGTTCCGCAACACTGCTCCGACCCAGGTTGCTG
>NC_046660.1:114360980-114363927 GCF_010883055.1 Belonocnema kinseyi | reverse complement strand
TGCTGGGCTGGCGATTCTCATGATTTGAATATTTCGCGCGCCTCTTTAATGCGTGTATTTTGAGGTTACGTTACTTCAAGTATAAAATATAAATTATATAAATATTAATACTATTATACATTTGAAAGAAATTAAAGAAATTGGTGATTTTTGAATTCATCTGGTTGGGATAAAAACTCAATTATTTCATTGAAAAATTAATTATTTTGTTGAAAATGTAACTATTTTGTAAAAAAGTCCTCTTTTCTATCAAAAGTTCAAATACTTTGTTAAAATTTTTATTTCTTTCATTTTAAGGTTCATCTCTTTCGTTGAAAATACATTTTTGAAACTGACAATTAATCTATAACATTTTTGGTTAAAAAATCATGTATTTTGTTAACAATTCGTCTTTCTTTGTAGAAATTAAATTTCTTTGTGGAAAATTTATAAATTTTGATTAAAAATTACATTTTTCGGTTGAATTGTCAACTGTAAATATTTGATGGTTGCAAAGTTGTTTTGTTGTAAATGCAACTATATTGTTAAAAATTAAAATCATAATTTTTGGGTGGAAAATTCTATTATTCACTTAAGTTGAACCACTTAGTAAAAAATTAATTTTTTCTTATTGAGGATTCATAATTATAGTTGAAAATTCAACTATTTGCCTTTAAATTAGGTAAAAATTCAGATTTTTTGTAGATAATACTCTTTTTAACTTTAAAATTAAAAAATTTATTAAAATTAAATTGACCTATTTTAGTAGAAATTTAATCTTTTTGGTTGAAAATGTATCATTTTTGCACAAAAATGCAATTGTTTGGTTAAAATATGAACTGTACATCTTCTTGGGTTTAAAAGTCTATTATTTATTTCACTAAGAGTTGAACTACTTTGTAAAAAAATACGTTTTTTTTAACAAGGGTTTATAATTAGGGTTGAAAATTTAACTATTTGGTTGAAAGTTTAACTCTTTGATTGAAAACTCATATTTTTCGTTTAAGAAATTCAACTTTTTGTAGATAATTCGTCTTTTTAATTTTAAAATTAAATAATTTTCTTGAAAATTCATGTATTTTGTTTAAAATTTCTCTTTTTCTTGTAGATCATTAATTTTCTTGGTCGAAAATTCATCTGATTGGTTGACAATTCAACAACTTTGTTGAAAATAAATTTTTTCCGTTAACAATTATTTATCTTTATCTGAAAATGTAACTATTATAGGATTGATTAAAAATTAATCGTTATCATCTGGAAATTGAACTATTCAATTTTTGATTGAAACTTTATCCTGTACATTGTCTTAGTTAAAACACCAATTATTTGATAGAAAATTAATTTAATTTGTTAAAAAGTAAACTTTTGGGTTGAAAATTGATATATTTTGTTAATTAGATTTTTTTCTAAAATTAAAAAAACTGCAAAATAAAGAAATTTCCTTAAAATCTTCCGGATTCTTTTTTTTTTAATTTTTAAAATGTTTTCAAATAATCACTTAAAATTTATTTGTGAAAATAAAAAATCATTTTTAATGTTCTTAGCAATCACAACAATTTTTGTCATTCTTTTTAAATACTGTACAGATGTCAAAAACCTTATTTTTTGTAAATCTACAAAAGTCTAAATCGTGTTTCAAATTATTTGAAATAATTTCAAGTTTTAAATTAATTCTGAATATTTTTTAAATTAAAATTGTAGCGTTTAAACTTAAAATTTAGCTTATTACAAATTTAACAATTCAAGGCTTTCTATTTCGAACCATTCTGTTCAAATTTGTATAATTTTTAACAGTTGTTTGCAATGGATTGTTTTAAATGAATGGTCAAATATTGCTGATAATTCACGAATTTTTCCTTTTTTAATTAAAAAATTTCAAATTGAACGGGTTTAAAATAACAATTTTTTATACTGAAATAATATTTCAAGTCATAATCGAAAAAAAAAATTAATTAATTTTCTAACAAATAATTGGTGTTTTAACTTATACAATTTATAGGATAAAGTTTAACCAAAAATGGAATAGTTCAATTTCCAGATAAAAGCTGTGATAAAAAATTGAATTGAAAAAGGAAAAAAACGAATTTTCAATAAAATTGTTAAATTTTCAAGGGAAATGGTGAATTTTTGACCAGAATTATAAAACCTTGTTAAAAAAAACGTATTTTTTTTACAAAGTAGTTCAACTCTTAGTGAAATAATCGACTTTTAAACCCAAGAAGATGTACAGTTCATATTTTAACCAAACAATTGCATTTTTGACCAAAAATGATACATTTTCAAACAAAAAGATTAAATTTTTACTAAAAAACGTCAATTGAATTTTAATAAATTTTGTAATTTTAAAGTCAAAAAGAGTATTATCTACAAAAAAGCTGAATTTTTAACCCAATTTAAAGGAAAATAGTTGAATTTTCAACTATAATTATGAATCCTTAATAAGAAAAAATTAATTGTTTTACTAAGTAGTTCAACTTTAAGTGAATAATCGAATTTTCCACGCAAAAATTATGATTTTAATTTTTAACAATATAGTTGCATTTACAACAAAACGACTTTGCAACCAAAAAATATTTACAGTTGATAATTCAACCGAAAAATGTAATTTTTAATCAAAAAGTATAAATTTTCCATAAAGAAATTTAATTTCGACAAAAAAAGACGAATTGTTAACAAAATACATGATTTTTTACCAAAAATGGTATAGATTAATTCTCCGTTTCAAAAATGTATTTTCAACGAAAGAGATGAACCTTTAAATAAAAGAAATAAAATTTTTAACAAAGTAGTTGAATTTTTGATAGAAAAGAAGACTTTTTTACAAAATAGTTACGTTTTCAACAAAATAATTAATTTTTCAATCAAATAATTGAGTTTTTACCCAAACGGGATGAATTCCAAAATCCCCAATTTCTTTAATTTCTTTCAAATGCGGATCAAGATTTAAATAAGACTATTATAATATAAT
>NC_046660.1:114338916-114360880 GCF_010883055.1 Belonocnema kinseyi | reverse complement strand
TGGAGAAATATAAAATGTAGATCCAGAAAAAGAATAAAAAAAGACCAAAAAGACTAATTTTCAAGAAATATTCAAATCCGAATCACAGCCAAAAACAGGTATAGGGAATAGATTTTAGATTAATCTAGACTTTACGCACTCCTTATTCGAACGCTCGTTCCGCAATGCCGCTGCGACAAGGGTCGCTGATCGATGTCTAGCAATTTGTCCAGATGGAGAGCTTCACAAAGCCATATTACGTCAACATTCATACAAAAATACAGAAATTGACTCAGACACCCCATACGTAGATCTCTTGGCCCTAATCACATCTACTAAGCAAAGCTCTTCAAGAGGTACCATGATTATCCAAAATCATTCGTTTCAGACGTCTTACTTTTCTCACAATCTTCGCTAATCCATATGTTCGTTATCCATACAGCTTTTCTTTGCTAGCTATGGTATTGTGTTTCAATGGATATTTATATCTTGTCGCTGTAGAGTTTCATTCACACATTCCCACCATACGTTCTTCAGTCTGCCTTTGGGCGCACTACCATTCTTTTTATCTAAATACACTTGGTTTTTCAAACTTTCTCCAACCATTCTCTCAACATGAACAACCCATCTCAGTAAATTTCTTTCATTCTTGTCTATCAATGTTTCCCCTACGCCATGTTCTTTGATAACTCACTCATTACTTACTTCTTAATTAGCGTTTTGCGGAATATATTCCGCAGGAATATTGCATGCTAAACGCCTTTACTCCTATCATTTTCTTAGTATGTCCATGTGTCGCTCTCACACAGCACAGTGGGTGCAAGTACATAAATATATATTCGAATTGTTGCTTTGTCACATGTTTACTTCTGGCAATGGCCCCTATACTGCGGATCATCTTTTTGTATCCTCGTTTATACTATGAAATAGAAAATACACTAAATGCAAATGTAATATGAAATAAGACTTTATAGTTTGGAATGTATTCATTAATCTATGTCCCATAAAATATTTTCATTAAAGGAGCAATGATGGCCATCGGGTGCGGAGACGGTTCCGTACGACTCTTCGACCGAAGACTGCCGTCTCCAGACGCTAAAGTTATAACATGGAGAGAACACAACGCTTGGGTATTGGGAGCATTTCTGAGAAAAAGCAAAGGAGGTTCCACGTCGCTCATCACAGGATCTAACACCGGTGACATCAGATTCTTTGATTTTAGAAAAAACTCATCAGTCCAAACGCTGCAGATATCGCAAAGTATCACTGCCTTTGCTGTACATGATGCCGCCGATATATTTGCAAGGTAAAAATTTTCATTTCCTTTCACAATGGCTTTATCAGGGTTGCTGCTAGTCCGGAAAATAACACTGAACAGGGTGACTAGCGATCCAGGAAAACCGGTCATTTTTGAACCTTGAAAAATACAGGAAAGTGCCGGGAATTCATGAGCAGATCCGGGAAATCTCTGGTCATTAACTTAAATTAGAAATTTTATTTTCGGTATAAAATTATTTTTATTATTATAACATTATAATATTCTATTGCAAAAGAGTGTGACGAGTTGAACGTCATCGATTTATTACCAGCGATTTAGAAGATGGGAATTCTTCGAAAACTAACCAATTATGGCTCAGGCAATAAATTTGTCTACTAATTTCCTCATAAAATTTAAACCATTTTTCACGGCTTTTGCAGTTCAAAAATTCGAACTCTTAAGGCTGGAAATTTTTGTCATTTAAAGTAATTCCATTAAAATTGAACTGCAAATTAATTATGATCAATTTTAAATTAAATGGCAGTACACTAGTGTTCATAGGCACCTCTTGCACGTAATGGGATTTTGTAGAGCTATAAATAGGAATATAAGACTGGCCGCAATTTTAAATATTTTGTCTTGATTTCTCGCATACGTTATCTAAATATTTATCGCTCGGCTTGGACACGGCCGGGGTTTTCGATAAGATGTTTATATTTTGTTGAATAATCAAAAAGGAGAGAACAATAGTGAAAAATTGCAGTGACACTCAGTATTTCTTGTGTGTGGATTCTCCGGGATTCTCGCGAATTTCTCATCGACCCTCGTAAAATTCACAAGGCAGACTCCTTGGAGCGCATTAAATTTAGTCCAGTCAACGGGGAACAAATATCACTCAAAAAAAAAAATTCGTAAAAGTAGCATTTTTTCACATATACGTTGGCAATGGTTTTATAAAGATATTGTAAAAAGTCCCCAAACATACGTGTACAGCAAAGTTCCGATATTCTGAAAAGTGTTAAAGAATAACATGTTTTTTAAAATGACTCGAGAACTATTGATTTTAGGTCGAATATGGTGATGTGAAAAATTTTTCATAATTTGATAGTGCACAAAAAAGGTTCTATCTATTGTGGACTTATTATCAACGGCTGCGCTATGTCATTTGCATGACAAACTATCAGTATAAATGAGCTCAACTTTAGTGTACAATTTGATATGTTTAAGGGAATGCTTTTGAGATGAAACTTCTTGCAAGTGTTCCTCCATTTTCATACAATACATTTTCCAATTTGTAGGTCAGAATAATAATATTTAGGGCCTCTTTTAAAGCTTTAAACAAGTAAATTTCAAAATTTAAGCTATGATATCGGAAGCAGCGGTGATTATGAGTCCTAATGGCAGCAATGGGAGCGGGGAAGAGAACGGTTACCTCTTTCGATGTTATTGAACCCTGCTCCCTTTTCCCGACAATAGGCTTGGCCTTCGGGTGGCCGTGACGTCACTGCAATGCAGGTTCTCAGTGACGAAAATTTCAAAAATAAAAATAAAATTATAAAATAAAACTAATGCAATGCACATTAAGCCATCTTTTTATTTTATGATAAGTATATTCTGCTTGATAATTTGAATAGGAGTAATTACAAACATATCCTAAAGAACGTATAAAAAACCATAATTACGAAAATGAATTTTTAATTTTCAAACGCAGTGAATAAGACAATTAACAATAAATATAACATAATTTTGAAATGTCTATAACTCGGATTAATTTGTACTTTATTCTCTAAGCACTAGAAAATTGTGATGGAATTTACTTCACACGTAGTGGTTAAAAACTTTTCATCTTTTTACATTCTTATTTATGGGTTAAATCTACTATGTCAAGATTCTTTTTGGTAATGTTAACAACATTCTATTGAAGTAGATTGGGAAAATAAGGCCGCACCCACAAAACACGTTTTTTATTATTGCTTGCGATGAGCATGATAACTCCGGGAACGATTGTCTGCAGTTCAAAATTTTATACAAAAAATAGTTGAATTCAGCGAAATAAAAAGGATTTTCAACCAAATAATTTGAATCCTTAACAAACACAGATTAATTTGCAACTAAATAGTTGCGATTTTTATTCATAATAATACAAATAATTTCACTTTATCGAAAATTCCCGAACCCTATTATGTTTTTCCTGACATCCCCTAATTTTCCGGAACCATCAAACCTGTAGCAACTATAATACTTGTACTTTTGGATTTTGAATTGCAGACAATCGTTCCCGGAGTCACCATGCTCATCGCAAGCAATAAGAGAATGTAAAAAGATTAAAAGTTTTTAACCTCTACGTGTGAAGTCAATTCCATCACAATTTTCTAGTGCTTAAGGAATAAAATACAAATCAATCCGAGTTATAGACATTTAAAAATCATATTATATTTATTGTTAATTGTCTTATTCACTGCGTTTGAAAATAAAAAATTCATTTTTGTAATTATGGTTTTTTATAGGTTCTTAAGGATAGGTTTGTAATTACTTTTATTCAAATTATCAAGCAGAATATATTTTTCATAAAATAAAAAGATGGCTTAATGTGCATTGCATTAATTTTATTTTATAATTTTATTCTTATTTTTGAAATTGTCCTCATTGAGAACCTGCATTGCAGTGACGTCACGGCCACCCGAAGGCCAAGTCTATTGTCGGGAAAAGTGAGCAAAAAAATTTCGAAGGGTTCAATATCATTGAAAGAGGTAACCTTTCTCGCCCCCGCTCCCATTGCTGCCATTAGAAGTCATAATCACCGCTGCTTCCGATATCATAGCTTAAATTTTGAAATTTAGTTGCTTAAAGCTTAAAAAGAGACCCTAAATATTATTATTCTGACCTACAAATTGGAAAATGTATTGTATGAAAATGGAGGAACACTTGCAAGGTGTTTTATCTCAAAAGCATCCCCTTAAACATATCAAATTGTACACTGACGTTGAGCTCATTTTATACTGATAGTTTGTCATGTAAATGACTTAGTCTTTTTTTTTTTTTTTGTTAACAGGAACCTGCATTTGCTCCAGTACAAATCGCCTGATATATTTCTGACGTTTTTTCCAGGATATTTAAGATTTTATTTTATTTTTTCAGAAATAAAAGCATTGTGCAGCTAATCCAATTTAATAACGCAGCCGTTGACAATAAACTCACAAGAGATAGCACCTTTTTTGTGCCTTATAAAATTATGAACATTTTTTCGCATCACCATATTCGACCTAAAATCAACTGTTCTCGAGTAATTTTAAAAAACATGTTATTGTTTAACACTTTCCAGAATTTCGGAACTTTGCCGTACACATATGTTTGGGGACTTTTTACAATATCTTTATAAAGCCATTGCCAACGTATCTGTGAAAAAATGCTACTTTTACGAATTTTTGTCTCAAATCCTTCATTGACTGGACTAATTGCTTGTAACGAATGACCATTTCATTTTTATGAGATGCAGACCAATTACAAAAACTGAAATTAAGAAGGTGTGGCAAAAGTTTACCCTTTGCCGAAAACTTGACACCTACTCCCTCTATCTCAGTGGTCAGCAAACTTTTTGCTTAATTTTCAGGTATGGTCAGGCTCCACCCGACTTAATTTTTTCTACTAATTTTTGGTCTATTCATGTGCCTTAGTGTGATTGAGCTCACTTCAGCAAGGGTCTTTTGTCCACAGGCATGTCAAAGTAATGAAATTTTTCAACATTTAATTTTTCAACTAGCGATTTGAAAATAGCATTATCAGCACCTACGACTTTTTCCGATTCCAATGATATATTACTTGCCTAGAAAAGTTAAAAATTTGAAGGAGTTTAATATCAAGAAACATCAGCTTTACACTCGATTTAATACTAAATACTTCTCAAATTTTCAACCATTGTAGACAAATTACATGTCTTTGGAAAGGGGTGGTCTGGCCAAGCTCGCAGGCACTGCCCTGAAAGTAGGTCGTAGGGCAGCCAGGGCAGGCTACCCTACCGTGGGCAAGAGCGTGCCGACCACTGCTCTATGTTAATAATAAGTATTCCATTAAAAACTACTGTTTAAGAAGTCTTTTTAACTTCGAATAATAAGCCTTACTAAATTAATTAACAGTTTGTTAGTTAATCTTGTAAAAAAAGTTTACTAGCGCAGTTAGTAAGCGACTTCGCTCGATAAAAATTATCATTTTCATTTTGTGCATTTGAATTTCAAATCGAGGGGCTATTCATGTTAGTCTCTGATAGTGAGACTACAAAGTACTTCCCGATTTCTAGAAAGACTACTGAGACTACTCTAGCTAGCGAATACCGTAGTGACGACGCAACATGAATAAGTGAGAGTGAGAAAGACCGTTCTAATTTATTCGTTTTAATTATTTATTACCCAGCATTAACACAGAAGTTAATAATATTATGAAATTTTTTTACCTAATTACATTAACCATATATGAGTATTAATTTTATTTCAGTTAAATTTTCATCACCAAAATATGATGGTTCAACAAAAAAATTTGACTTTAAACCAAATAGTTGAATTGTATATAAAAGTAAATGAGTTATCCAACTAAAAAGACGAAATTTCAACAAAGCACGTTCAATTTTTAATAAAAAGGATAACTTTTTTCTACGAAAAAAGATAGCATTTCACAAAATAATAATTGAATTTTCAACCAAATATTAGACTTTCTACCCAATAATAATACAAAGAATATAATAATTCTATTTTGAAATTTTGAAAGCCAGGAAGACGAAAAAAACTGTTGAATATTAAACATAAAAGATCATTTTTAAATAACTTTTTAATACAAAAAAATGAATCGCTCATCCAAAAGGAAGAATTTTCTATTGATAACAGTTTAATTTCTGACAAAAAGTAATTTTTTGAACGAAGTAGTCCAGTTTTTAACTGGCAAAGATGAATTTTCGACAAAAAATGTCATTACTCCATATGAAAGATGTCTGTTATCGAAGAAAAAGAATTTTCTATGCAAAATCACGAATTTTTGACGAAAAAAATTATTTTTTTTTTTACAAAATAGTTTAACTTTCAAAATGCAAAGATAAATTTTTAACCAAATGTTCAAATTTACTGAAGAAGAAACTTTAAACAAAAAACAAACAGTTAAATTTTCAAGCCAAAACAGACGAATTTTTTTCGCAGACAGTTCAATTTTCAACAAAAAAATTCATTTTTTAATGATAAACATAACTTTTTAACCAAAATAGTTGAATCTGCAATCCAAAACGACGAATCTTCTATTGAAAACAGTTTAATTTTCAACGAAAATTATGAAGTTTAACAAAATAGTTGAATTTTGAACATGCAAAGATCAGTTTTCCACCAAATGTACGAATTTTTGAACAAAAAACGGTTAGACTTTAACTAAAATCCAAACAGTTGAACTTTAAAACTAAAAAGACTACTCTTTTTCAACGACAGTTGAATTTTCATTTAAAAAATAAATTTCTAAACAAGAAAGACAAATTTTAAATCCAAAAGGACGAATCTTTTTTAAATAAGTTAACTTTCGATGAAAAAGATCATTTTTCTAACAAAATAGTATAATTTTTAACTCGCAAAGATGAATTTTAAACAAAAAATTCAATAATAATTAGGAAAGATATGTTTGCTACCAAAAAAAAAAGAATTTCGAATGCAAAATGACGAATTTTCTCCAAAAAAATATGACTTATTTAACAAAATGGTTGAACTTTTAACGTGCAAAGGTGAATTTTCAAGCCAAAAAGACGTATCATTTTCTTGGACAGTTCAATATTCAAGAATAAAGTTCATTTTTAAAATATAAAGATGGCCTTCTGACCAAAAAAGATGAATTTTCAATCCAGAAGGACGAATTTTCTATTCAAAACAATTTGATTCCCCACGAAAAAAAACCGAATTTTAAAGATAAGAAGTGTGACATTTTGACAAAAAAAATTATTAATTTTCAATCCAACAGGAAGAATTTTCTATTCAAAACAGTTGGATTTCTGACGAAAAAAGATTAATTTTAACAAAAAGTTCATTTCTAAATGAGAAAGATGAATTTTTAATCCAAAAGGTCAAAAATATGTTTTATTATAATTATTTAACATAAGCTATTGAACCGAAAGTTATAATTGCATCCAACTGGATCAGATCACAAATATCGAGACAAATAGTGCGGATGATACTGCGAATGAAACAGAACGAAAATCAAGACGAAGTTGTTTTGCGCATAATTAGAGCAGAAACTTTCGTACGAGTTCCACCGACTTGCCGCCAAGTACGGGAGAATCCTCGAAGACTACCAAAGACTAATCAAGACGTCTACTGACGACTTGCGACGACTATAGAGACGACTTTAGGATTTCCGATAAGTTAGTTGACGGTCGTCATGAGAATTCTTCAGTGAATAGCCCTCATTTCATATAATCAACATTGAGACAAGATTAAGATCTTCATATTTGATTTAAAAAATTGAGGTCAAAATTGTGAGTTGATTTTATTACGCTTGGCACGAGAACGAAGATTTCGGAACCCTTTCTCTTAAAGCATAGATCTCGAAGTTTCAGACATTGGGCCTCGCCCTTTTTTTCCCAGGTCTCGAATTCTATGCTTTTAGAATTTTAGATCACAGAGATTCAGACTTTAAATCACGTAAAAATTGTAGCTCTAAACTCACGCACTTCCGTTAATTAATCTCTTTAAATTGTTCTCCGTGAATAAACGGACAACATTATTACAATTTATGTTTTTTACATGTGTAACAGTATCCTTGAATTTTAGATTTTCACACCTTTCTGTATGGTAAATATCACTTTGCGACTTACCAAGTTCGAATCCAGGTTTTGGGGAAATATTTGAAAAGAAACACCGCATTTTGGTAATTACTCGACTTACTTTTATTGCAGGTAGGCCTTCAATCATTATATAATTTTCACATACTTTGAATAAATAATTTTTTCACTGCATTCAATTAATTAAGAAATCACTTTAAGTGAAAAGGAAGGCAATGTTTGAAAATTTAAAGAAAACCGCATATTTCTGGCATCAAACCATTTGAATTTTATATATATTTATTGATAAAAAGTGTAAAATATTTGAAAATAATAGTATTTTCTACAATTATTCTAAGAGAATATGATAAAAAATAATAATTGATATTTAAACAGTTATTTTTGTTAAAATTAATTAAGTATAAACTCACTATTATTGAATATGGAACAAAAAGTGCAACATTTTTGAGTATACAGCTATTTACGGACTTCAATATCAGTGAAAATTGCTAAGAGCAATAATAAATTGTTTCCACAATTTATGTCAACACATAATTAACAGTGTAAAGTAGTAAGTTATGTATTAGAAAAAAATGTACAAAAAACTCTTAATTTCTTATGGTAAATGAGTGTTGTACTTCATGGAGCTTGTGTCACCTCTAAACATCATTTTTTCAAAAACCGAAGAACCAAAGGTATGTGTATGTGTAAATATACAAAGGTGTGAAAATCTGCGATTGAAGGATGCTGTTACCTGTTTCAAAAACATAAATTGTAATAGTTTCGTCCATTATGATATGAATAAAATATTTACCACTCATATCTTTAACCTCAATTTGTGTTTGAATTATATATGTACATTTTAATCTTATCTCAATGTTCATTATTTGAAATTCAAGTACACAAAATGAAAATGATCATTTTTATCGGACGAAGTCGTTTCGTAATTGCTTTAGTAAGCTTTTTTCACAACGTTAACTAGAAAACTGGTAATTCATTTAGTAAGGCTTATTATTCAAAGTTAAGTAATAAGACTTCTTAATCAGTTTATTTAATTGAATACTTATTATTAAGATTGAAAGAGTAGTAAACAGGAAATTAATCAACTAAAATTGTTCACCCCAAGAAGATGTCCAATTTTGTTATTAATCACATTTTTATCTGACCCGTAGTTTCTGATTAATTCGTAAAAAACAGCATTAAAAATAACACAATAAAATTTTGACTCGGAAACTCGATCAATTTATCCTTATAACTTTTTTCGATAAAAAGAACGTTACTGTTTAAAAGCCCTACAAGATTATCGTAACTACTTTTTGAATTCTTTCGAAACATCGAAAGTCCAATATTGCTCGCGCAAAAATAATGAAAACTCGAAAATTCTACTTGGCGGTAAAACTGCCCAAGATACTTAAGAGAAAATGAGTCAGGTACAATTTTGCACCATTAAAATATGTACAAGACAAAAGTTGTTCATAAAAGACAGCTACATATATTTTATTGATTATATTTTGATAGGGTGCGCAGTTATTGTTTGAATCGTAAAAAACATTAAAAATAAAAAATGTGAAATTTTTGGAGAAACGACACAATCGATGAATAGCATGTATCGACAAAAGTTGCTCTTACAAAAGCAGTGAAGACACATAAAAATTTGTTATGAATAATTTTCGGATAGGACGCGTAGTTGTTGATTTATTCGTGAAAACTAACATTCAACATTAAAATTCAATTTTTTTTTAATTTCCCGAGAGCTAAAATAAAAATTTTACAAGTGTGAATAAAGCGCTCAGAAAATGAGAATAAAATGGACAGCGGTTTTTCCAGTATAAATTGTCATACATTGAAAAGATAATATGAAAATTATTAAAGATTGGCGGCCTATCTGCAATAAAAGTAAGTGGAGTCATTACCAGAATGCGGTTTTTATTTTCAAATATTTTTCCAAAACCTGGATTGGAACTTGGAAACTCGCGAAGTGATATTTACCGAACACAAAGGTGTGAAAATCTTCAATTCAAGGATGCTGTTACACATGTAAAAAACATAAATTGTTATAATTTTATCCCTTTGTACACGAAAAAAAATGTTAAGAGATTAATTCACGGAAGCGCGTGAGTTTAGAGCTACAATTTTTACGTGATTTAATGCCTCGGACACTGTGATCTAAAAGCAAAGAATTCGAGACCTGACAATAAAGGGACGTGGCCTAATGCTTGTCACTTCGAGATTTATGCTTTCAGAGCAAGGGTTCCGAGATCTTTTTTCAATTTCTTAAAATTTTATGAATAAACTAATTCTGCTAATTAAAGTTGAATCCAGTCATACCTTCTTAATTTAAGTTTTTGTAACTGGTCTGCATCTCATAACAATGAAAGGGTCATTCGTTACGAGCAATTCGATACGCTTCGGGGAGCCTGCCTCGTGAGTTTTACGAGGGTCGATGAGAGATCCGCGAGAATCCCGGAGAATCGACATACAAGAAACACTGTGTGTCATTGCAATTTTTCACTATTGTTCTCTCCTTTTTGATTATTCAACAAAATATAAACATTTTATCAAAAACCCCGGCCATGTCCAAGCCGAGCGATAAATATTTAGATGACGTATGCAAGAAATCAGACAAAAATATTTAAAATTGCAGCCAGAATCTTACATTTCATTTATAACTCTAATAAATCCCCTCAAGGCGCTCCAAGTGGCTGTCAAATTTGCTACTGCCAAACTATGTCTAAATGGTTGAATTGTTGAACGCCATATTTTAACCGCATAATTTGAAGGCAATTATACCGGTCGATTCATCTAGCTTTTTCCCGAAAATGTTATTTTTGTTGTTGTTTTTTGTAATTGAAAATGGAGTGTATTTTCTCGCTTAAAAATGGCGCGAGAAATACAGTACACGGTAGTATATGGGTGGCGATGGGAAAGAGCGGAAAGCAGAGGGCTCGACCGTATTCCCAAGTTACTCACTGTTAATTTATCATTTGGCGATTTACCAAAAGAAATGTATTAGCAACGAAAGGTTTTTGAACTGTGAAACGTAAAGGAAACAAAATTTGTAACTTAACATTTTCAAAAATTTGAGGATATTGAATTTTAAACATTTACAGTTTGAAGTAGTACAAATGTTCTGCGTGTAGGCAAACACAAATCAATAATGTAATAAAAAAATTAAATTGTTATTCAGAAATTAGTGAACAAAAGTTAGATCTACGTTGTTTGATACATTTAAATATGCTTAACTAATATTTTTAGAAGATAAAAAAAAATATTATTCACTAAAAATTGGAAGAAGTCAAATATCAATTTTATTTTATTTTTTTATTGCGTGGTTTAAATAGTGGTCCAAAAATGCATTGCACTTTTTTTTGGATTCTAGAGGTGAAGTCACCCATGTCCCCAAAGTTTCCATTTCCGGAGGAATGCATCCGTAAATTTTTTCCGAAATTTAAATATTAACATGTGCAACCGGGCACTTCAAAATCCCATTTGATTAACATGAGGAAATTTTGGATGTAGGGAAACTTGAACTCATGCTCCAGGGTTTTATCTAAACGTGCCAAGTTTTGTAGGGATTGAAGAGGAAGTTTAATCAATTTCTGTCGTCGTTTTAAAAAATAATCGTATTTTCTGATAGAAATGTAATAGTTGGTATTTGATTCCAGCATTACATTTTGTTTAAAACATTATATAATTATTTTCTATTTACAAAATTTTTTAAAATTGAGCCAGAGATGTCCACATTTTTCTGAAATTGGTGTCTTAAACTACTTTTTGTTGACTAATTACAATAATTTTGATACACTTTTTCTAATTTTTAACAAATCTCCATTTTTTTAAACAATTTTTATTTGCTCAAGCATTTTTTTCCATAACTACAAAAAAAAAAATAAAATAGAATACAATTATTTTTCTAACTGTATAGTGTATATAAAAATGTATTAACAATTTTTTAATCGTTTGTACAAATATAATTTATTTAAACAATTTTTTTTCAACAATATTTTTGAAATCGTATTTTCTGAATTAGGAATAGTATAAATATTACTTTTTTTTAACTGTGTATGGATGGTTTACATCTTTTTCGGTGCACTATTGAGTAAATCATAAAAATGTTAATTTTGAAGTTGACGAACAAATTGAAAGTTACGAAAGTATTAAACATCTGGAACCAAAAAGCATGAAACAATTATTGGACAAGGAAATTCAGCACGACATCACGGCGATGTCACGTGACTATTTTTCACGAATAGAATCTCGAAATCTCTCCTTCAAGAAAACGCAACAGAATGAATGAAGAACGACCATTACCTGCGAGGCTTAACAATTGCAGATCCTGAAACAGAAAGGGCACTTAAACTCATTCCGCCGACTAAGTATTGTCTTCATATTGACTCAGTATTGTGGCTATGTTCGTTCGAGCTGGACAATACTTAGCCGGCGGAATGAGTTAATGTGCCCTTTCTGTTTCGGGCCCCTTTAATTGTTAAACATTTAACAGTAGTGAATGATACTGTTGAAAGAGTTATTAAATTAGTTATTAAATTAATATGAGGTTCAATATATTTAACTGCTATAAAGGAAATAATAAAATTGATATTTGACGTCTTCCAATTTTTAGTGAACAATATTTTGTTTTTATCTTCTCCTAAAAATATTAGCAAAGTGTATTTAAATGTGGCAAAGAAAGTAGATCTAACTTTTGTTCACTAATTTCTAAATAACAATTTCATTTTTTTGTTGCTAATTACGTTAATAATCTTTTGTTTCGACGCGGAACATTTGTACAACTTGAAACTGTAAATGTTAAAAATTCAACATCTTCAAAATTTTGAAAAAGTTAAATTACAAATTTTTTGATGTTAATTTTTTTGTCCACTGGTCTAAATCAATATTAATTAAAATATTGATAATCTTAAGATTTTGAAAAAAGTCTCTTATCTCCACTGGGACCTGAACCGAGGACCTTCAGATTTCCCAGGGTCTGAGAGCGACATGCGTGAAAAGCGTGAAATCCGCTCCTCGCCAGATCTTCTCCCGTTTATATTTTCCAGGGACTAGGAGCGAAGCGTCGTTCGCCCCTTTTTCTTCTCGAGCCAAAGAGTCTTGGAAGGCAGATCAACCTCTTTTCTCCGCAGTCCTCGAGTAGAGTGACTTAACTTGGTGTCACGAGTTCGGTTGTGGGGAGAAGACAAGTGATCTCGGGGAGTCTCCTATCGGAATGGTTGAGCAACTTGTGGCCAGCTGTGGTGCTCGGCTCTGCTTACGCGAAGGAAAGGGAAACAGGGTGAACCTCGAAGCCTTGCAATGCGCAACGCGAAACTTAAAGGCACGCTTCTTGGTTGCCGAGAGAACTCGCAGCGAGACTGAACGCTACTCGAATCCTCTGCATGAAGAATCTCGCCGCGCGCTTCGCGAGCCTTGCCGAGAACAGGCTTAGCTAGGGGCGGAGTTTGGGCCCCCGAAACTAAGTTTTTTCATTATTCAATTAACTTTTCCCCTACTCTTTGCCTATACATAAATCCGAAGCCCCCGTCGGAAAGAAATCGAAGCCCCTCCCCAAAAAAATCCTGGCTATGTCGCTGGCCGAGGAAATTGTACAATAATTTGTTCAAACATTTTATTCCAAGTTACCAGTATCTCTGTACTCACATGGAATTATGAAGAACGTCCATCATTAAAGAAAATTTAATAATTTTCTATTAAATCCTTTCATTTTTAAATAATATATCCTTCACTTCTGAACAAGCATTTCAACTTTCTACCAAATTAGTTTAATTTTAAACCAAAAATATAAATTACTAACACAAAAGTAAATCAAAATTCAATAAATTTAAATTAGATTAAAATCCAAACTAAAACTCCTATTTAACGTCCAATAATCAAATTGATGCAAACTCCTGTTAAAAAAATTAAAAAACCAGAATCCAAGGACCAAATTTGGACAGCAACGAACAAACAAAAACAAAAAATCCTATTGTAATCTGAAAATAAAACAAAAAATTTCAGACAAAAATAAAAAAGAGGAAAGAAAATGAAAAGGCAGCGTAACACATCCCCTTCCTTCTCTTTTTTTCCTTTCAATGTTATTTTATTGTTATTTGATGATAATAAAAATAAAAAAGACGAAAAAAAGAGAAGGAATGGGATGTGGTTGTCTGCCTTCTCATTTTTCCTTCCTCTTTTTTATTTTGCCTAAATTTTTTTTATTGGTTTTTTCAGATCACAATAGGATTTTTTATTTTTTTCTGTTCGTTGTTGTCCAAATTTAGTCCTTGGATTCTTGTTTTTTAACAGGAGTTTGCATCAAAAAAGTTAATTTTAATCCGACAAAAGCGAATTTTGCAACAAAACAATTACATTTACAAGCAAAGTGATGATTCTTTAATGAAGAAGATTTATTTTCTAGAAACAAATTAGTTTAATTTTTCATATAATTCAGTTGTGAACGTTCATGTGAATGGAATAAAAAAATGATTTTTCTAATTTTTATTTTCCTAAAATCAATTAGAAGGCCAAAAAATAATATTTTGCCGGCAAGGATTGTCGAATATAAATGTTTTTAAACAGTTACCTGCCCTTAGACATCACCCTTTATTCAAACCTACCTAAACTAAACTCGTAAAAACCACCATTACTATATCCACACCTGAAATGTCAACAATTACCAGTTTGATTGTCGATATTTGAAAATATACAAACATAAAAAATCCACTTCTTTTGTCCTACGAATGCTGGATTCAGTGAGAATGTTTGGCAGGACCCCTAAAAACCACCCTTACCATATTTACACCTACAATGTTTAAAATTACAAGTTTGATTGTCGATATTTAAAAATATAAAAACATCAAAAATCCTCTTTTTACATTCTCATTCATACTGTGAAGGTATTAGTTTTATGCGAAAAATGACTTTCGCGAATTTAATCAAATGTCCACGTGCGCTAAACAGCCATTTCTGATAACAATTCAAAAGTTTAAGCTTTTCCAAAATATTTGAGACAGCTTTTTTTAAAAATTCAAAATTCTATGGACAGTTATTTATAGCACACAAAAATATGTACAATTTATCCCTATGGCTTGTTCAGATCAAATCAAAATTACAGAAGTTATAGGATTTTCAAAATCTAAAAAACCAAACGAAAATGGACATTTGAAGTAAAAAAAGCGTGATATGAAAAAACGTGAAAAAGAGAAAAACGTTATTTTTCCAAGGTTCTACATTATTCTTTTATTAGCTCTTTGAATTTTGCTTTAAAAAATCGGAAATTCAAATGTTGATCACAAAAAAAATTAATTGCATTCTCATCCATAATGACAAGGTAATAGTTTTATGCGAAAAATGACTTTCGCGAATTTCATCCAATCTCGATGTTTTGAGGCCGCCTGGTCAGAAAAATAAGTTTTTACGTCGGTGTCTGTCTGTCCGGCGTGATCGTTGTTGATACAATTTTAGATAAAAACTATACATTATATTATATTATACATTGTAATGATATCAATTTATTGGAATGTTACATGTTTTAGCTTAGCTAAGAATATAATTAAATGCAAAATAAGAAACGAGTATTAAAGTAAACACGATAAATACAATTTACACTTTATTTTGGAATGTCTTAATAAGCTATCCCAGGCAGACTTACATAAAAATTTATTATATTTGATATAAAAGTATTGAGCATAATGAAGAAAAGTTTTTTTGTGTGGACAAAATGGAGTTGGTTTTCACGAATCGAACAAAATATAAGAAAAGTTACTTTTCTCTTCTCTTCACCCGAGTCGAAATTTAGGCCCTACTTTGAAGCCGTATCTCCTACCTTCGTAGGGGTTGGAATCTGTAAAGTAGGTTCTAAATAAGCCGAAATCGGCCGTTTTTCTACGTTTAGCGTCAAAGTAGGGTATGTATTTAAAATAAATTAAACCCTCTTTAAAAGCTCAAACTACTACTTTAGGACTTGTGGTATCAAATCATTCTCTCTATAAGCTCACATCAATATGGATGAATATAAACAAGTTTTGTTATTTATCAGAAAAAAAAAAATAATATCAAGTGATATAAATGTCAAGGATATTCGCAGTTATTTTTTTATACATATTGTTAATAAAATTTGTTAATTATGAGTCTAAAGCGTAGTGCACTGAAAAATCCACAAGTACTAAGAAACGAACCCGAGATCGCACGCACGCATTGAGTATTTACTAACCGATTCAGCTATAAGGGAACGCGTTAGAATGTCTTTTCCGACATCTACACGATTCCGAATCAATCCCAGTCTGCGGTATTGGTTTTGTATCGTGTGTCGATTTTAGCTCGACTCTACTTTGGATCGGGAAGTCGATATATCGGCTCGGGATCGGGTCGGGTTTTCGATTTTCTTTCGACAAATGTGCTCTTCTCACTTGAACCTAGCGGAGAGGGAAATTCGTCAATGGGTTGACGTCCCTCCTTCCCCCTGACTCCAGCAAGCCCTGGTTAAACCGGTTATGGCTAGAGTGAAAATCCTGAAGTATATTTTCCCGGTAGATAGTGGAAGATTTGTACTTTGGCTTAGAATTAAATAATTTAAAACATGGAAATGCTATTATGCAGGTTATAGAAACTACTTTCAATTTTCATTCAATTTATAAATGATTTTAATGAAAAATAATATATTTTTTAGTATGTAGCAATATTGCACTGTTTATTTAAAAGCAGCAAATATAAATCAGATATTGTTAAATGAACAATTTACAGCTGAATTGTAGTAAAACTAGTTGAACTAGTTGAACAAAACAAGAAAAATGTTGACTAACAAACGATATTGTTGGAAAACTCTTAAATTTTCAACCAAGAAAGATGAATCAATCCAAAATACTAATTTTTAACAAAATAGTGAAGTTTTATATTAATTATATGAATTTTTAAGAAATTAGTTATACTTTCCTTTCTACAGTTGCATTTACAAACCAAATATGTAGGATAAATTCTTAATAAAAACTTCAATAGCTTAATTTTCAATAAAAAATGGAATGGTTAAATTGAGACTTAAAAAAGTATTATTTAACCTAAAAAAAGAGTTTTTAACAAAATATTTAAGCCCCTCAATCAATCAACTGAAATTTTAACCAAGTAGTACAACATTTAATAAAGTACTTTAATTTTATACGTAAGAAGTTAAGAAGACTCATTTTTCACCAAATACATGAATTTTTAGACAAAGAGGTAAATATTCAATCAAGAATATGAGTTTCCTACCAGAAATGAAACATTTATAAAGTTAAATTCGTAACGAATATTTATTCGCAAATTTAAAAAGTTCAATATGTTGTTAGAAACATTATTATTTGACTCAAACACACAAATCATGAAGAGAGCAGTTTCAATTTTCAACCGAAAAAATTAATTTTTATTCAATTATGTAGTTAAATTTTAAACTGAAATAGATAAATTTGCAACTAGAAACCTGCAGTTAACTTTTCATTGGAGAAATTCATTATGAAATGATAAAACGTGTTTTCAAGAATGTAGTTAAATTTTTAACCAAAAAGTTAATTTCTAAACCAAAGTAGTTGAAATTTCCAACACTAACTTTTGCCTTCAATAATGACATTTTAACGTGAATACTTGAATTTTCAGTTATAAAACACATTTCCACCTTAAATAAACGGGTTTTCAACCAAATAGTTACATGTTTTATCAATATTAATATTATTTATAAGAATTATTTTGAGAGAATAATTCACTGATTATTGTTCTCTTATCTTTGTTTTCTACAAAAATTGCATTTTTATCAACAAACGATACTTTAATTCCCAGGGAAAAAATTATTTCTTATTTAAAAAAAAACTAAAAACCCGAGTTTTCAGCAGCATAGTTCATCTTCCAACCCAACTTCTGTCAACTAAACTCCAGAATTTTCAATCAAAAAAATGAATTTCCAACCTAGTATTTGTATTTTTAATGTAACTGAAAAAGATATATTTTGAATTAAAAACGGAATAGTTGAAATTTCAGTTTTAAAAATTAATTTACGACTACACAAGTACATTCAAGTAGTTCCATTCTCTTAAATGTTCTATTCATACACATTTATTTTATTGTATAGTGCGTGTAATTGCTCTAGCGTTTAAATGAAACAATTCTCAATGAGAGGTGTATTGAACTTTCATTTTAAACGCTTAAAATTGAAAACTGTTCTACTCTCAATATGTTTATATAATTTGTTCTTAAAATTAACAAATGCTAATGCATAACTAAATTTGTTGAATATAATTTGACCAAGATCAGATGAAAAAACCATTTATTTCCGCTTGAAAACGCCGAAAATATGCTTTTGTTTATTTAATTAGTTTGTCAAATTAACAAATGTTAGTGCATGACTAAATTTGTTAAATATAATTTAAGCAAGATCAGATAAAAAAAAACGATTTATTTTTGCTTGAGAACGCCGAAAATACGCATTTGTTTTTATAATTTGTTTTTAAAATTAACAAATGTTAGTGCAGGACTAAATTTGTTTGAAAAAAGTAATATCTTGTAGCAAATGTAACCATTGCGGCACCTAATAGGAAAAATGTAAAGTTTTCAATTGACTGAAATTGTGTTAAAATTGGAAAAATTTATTCATGAAGGACCGCTCTGTCGCTCTCTCTATCTCTTTCTCTGCAAACTATTGATCATTAATGATTTATTTCAAAAAATATTAAACCCCAAAAAACAGTTTCTTGAAAAACGGAAAATTTTGTAACACTTTTCGTTGAAGCAAATTAATTTTTAACCCAAAAACCAGTATTTTTATAAAGTAGTTAATCTTTTAACCCCAGACGTGGATTGTGTACTAAAGAAACAATTTCCTAAAAAATATTAACATATGTTCTACAAGAAGGTTAATTTTCCAAGAAATACTAAATTTTTGGACAAAAAAGAAGAATGATCAGCTGGATTAAAAAAATGTTTACTTTAAAAAAAAATTAACTATCATCAAATTAATTTTTAACACAATAGATTAATTTTTAGCCAAATAGTTCAAATATCAAATAAAAAGTCGAATATTAAGCCAAATAATTGAATTTTAAACCAAATATTTTCAAGAAAATAGTTAATTTTTTTAAATAAAATAGGTGTATTTTGAACTGACATAATTAAGTTTCCAGTAAAAAAATTTTTTTGTACTAAATAGTTTAATTTTGAAGAAGCAAAAAACTATGAGTTATTATTATTTCTTATCTTCAATCAGCCGGAAAGGGAGGTAGTTTTGAAGTCTGGTTTTGTAATTGTGAATCTTTTTCATGCTCATTTAGCATAGAATTATTCATGAAAAAATATATTTCTGTTCAGTCTTAAATGAAAAGTAATAACATTTCAAAACGAAGAGATGAAATTTGAACTGGCTAAATTTATAAATCACTTGAAAATATAATTTAAGAAGAAAAAAAAGAGTTTTCAACTATAGATGAATTTTTGAAAAAAGTATATGATATTTCAATAAAGTATATAAACAGATTAATCACGGATCATATGTAAAATGAAAATTTAAAAGTAAAGTTCAAGTAAAGCGCACAAATGATGTGACGTATTTAACTATATAGCGTGTGACGCAGTGCCATCTAATGAAATGTATATTCTGCTTAATGACGGATCCAGGGGAGGTTTTTAGAAACCCGTCACCAACACCACGAAATATTTTTCTGGGTTCGCCCCTGATTCTGCTATATGAACGCCCCGAAAAAAGAAACTCTCCTCCTCCTCGTTATAGTTCAGCCTATGGATCTGGGGAACGGCTTAGTTACCGAAAAACGTATCTATGATACGAGTAGGCGCTCGCTAGTGATGAATTCGTCATGATTTCTGCCTGCAGTCCGGATTGCCGAGCTTCGCCGCGTTCGCGCGTTCACGAAGAATCTCGCAATGGCTATGTCGAGTTTCCCGGTGGTCTCTCGGCCACTCAGTCTCCGTTCTCGCGAAGCTGGCGAAGCTCGCATCGAGGACCCTCGCTCGTAACGCTGAGAAAATATAAACAGGAGAAGAGATGGCGAGGAGCGGATTTTACACTCTTCACGCATGTCGCTCGCAGTCCCTGATATTTTCTCAGCGTTATTAGCGAGAATGCTCGATGCGAGCTTCGCCAGCTTTGCAAGAACGGAGACTTAGTGGCCGAGAGACCACCGGGAAACTCGACGTTGCCAGATGCGAGCTTCTTCGTGAACGTGCGAACGCGGCGAAGCTCGCCGATCCGGACTGCAGGCACAAATCATGTCGAATTCGTCACTAGCGAGCGCCTACTCGTATCATAGATACGTTATTCGGTATCTAAACCGTTCCCCAGATCCGTAGGCTGAATTATGACGAGGAGGAGAAGAGTATCTTTGTTCGGGGCGCTCACATAGCAGAATCAGGGGCGGACCCAGAAAAATATTTCGGGGGTGGGGGACGGGTTTCTAAGAACCTCCCCTGGATCCACCACTAAGCAGAATATACATTTCATCAGATGGCAGTGCATGACACACTATATAGTTCAATACGTCACATTATTTGTACGCTTTACTTGAACTTTACTTTTAAATTTTTATTTTACATATGATCTGTAATGCATCTATTTATATATTTTGTTGAAAATTCATATACTTTTTTCAAAAATTCATATCTTCGGTTCGAAATATTATTACTTTTCATTTAAGACTGAACAGAAATATATTTTTTCATGAATAATTCTATGCTAAATGAGCATGAAAAAGATTCACAATTACAAACCCAGACTTCAAAACTACCTCCTTTCCGGCCGATTGGAGATAAGAAATAATAATTGGAGAAAAGATAGATTAAAAAGTCAACCAAATTCTTTCAAATTCATAGTTTTTGTCTTGAAAATTAAACTATTTAGTTAAAAATAAATTTTTTATTGGAAACTTATTTATGTCAGTTTAAAATACACATACTTTATAAAAAAAAAACTATTTTCTTGAAAATATTTGGTTTAAAATTCAATTATTTGGCTTAATATTCGACTTTTTATTTCATATTTGAACTATTTGGCTAAAAATTAATCTATTGTGTTAAAAAATAATTTGTTTGATAACAATTAATTTTTTAAAGTAAACATTTTATTAATTCAGCTGATCATTCTTCTTTTTTGTCCAAAAATTTAGTATTTCTTAGGAAATTAACGTTCTTGTAGAAAATATGTTAATATTTTTTAGGAAATTGTTTCTTTAGTACACAATTCACGCCTGGGGTTAAAAGATTACCTACATTATAAAAATACTGGTTTTTGCGTTAAAAATTAATTGCTTCAACGAAAAATGCTACAAAATTTTCCGTTTTTTTTCAAGAAACTGTTTTTTGGGGTTTAATATTTTTTTAAATAAATCATTAATGATCAATAGTTTGCAGAGAAAGAGACAGAGAGAAAGAGAGAACGGTCCTTCATGAATAAATTTTTCCAATTTTAATATAATTTCAGTCAATTGAAAACTTTACATTTTTCCTATCAGGTGCCGCAATGATTACATTTGCTACAAGATATTACTTTTTTACTCAGTGAAAGCAGTCGAATAGTCTCTTTCAAGAATTGCAAAGTGCCAACGGTGCAATTAGGAACGGTGTAATGTATAACCTTTGTCATTCTTTATTATATTGGGGGTTGAAAAGGACGGTGTTCCGGAAGTTATAAGGGAATAAAATTTTTTTTAGTACCTTAGGACATCAGATGGAAAAATTATGACGCCATAATATTTTTGGTATGGAATTTAGGGAATTTTTTGAAAAATTTTTACAATTTTTATAATCTTAGATTCCGAAAGAGATGAGGTAATAAAGCTTTTTTTAGTATCTTTGGACATCAACTGAAATACTAAATTTTATCATCCACACGAACATTTTGGGTATAGAAGTTTTGTCATTTTGTATGATTTTTTAGATTTTTAGGGGTAGGATTGGAGTGTGTTCCGAATGTGCTGGGGGGGGGGGGGGGG
>NC_046660.1:114332174-114338906 GCF_010883055.1 Belonocnema kinseyi | reverse complement strand
GAATGTTTTACGGGTACCTTCGATTATCAAATAGATCCATTTAGAAATTTTAAATTTTAGGTCTCGCGCAAAATAAATTTTGTGTAAATTCGTTTTTTGTTAGCATTGCAAACTTCAGTGAGGTCTGAAATATAGAGTATGTTTTATTACTTATGCTCCGGTAACCACTAACACTTTTGTATACACTAATAGGTCCCCGATATTACTCTTTCTCAAAAGGTCAACGAAAGGCCAATGTTTACGAATCTCTTGAGTAGGTTTTCGAAATGGGAGTCAATTTTCGTTTAAAAATTTTTTTAAACAATTTCATTATTTATAGGCAAAAAATGTTTAATATGGCTGAGCAAAAATAAAACGTTTTTGTTTCTTGCATTTTTTCGTACGACGAACCGTTTGCAATGTAAAGCGTTATCAAGAAATGATTTTTTAAAACAAAATTGCCATATTTTCACGGTGTTACCTCGAAATCTATTATTCAGAAAAATTTTTAACTTGTACATTATCTATATCAGAGATAGATCTCTTAAAAAGAAAAAGAAATCTTCCGATCGAATAAAAACTTCTCTCCTTAAATTGTTGTTAAAATGTTTTTATTTTTAAGAGGAAACCGTTTAGACTCTTCATTTATCAATAAACATTCGTTCAGAGCAACGAGTGTCATAATGTTGCTTCAAATTATTGCGAAAGCTTTATCTAGCATTATTAACATAATTTGTTGTTTATAATTTCTGTAGCTAAATTTTGTATAACAACTGATATAAATAATGATCATCAATTGCCAGAACTGACTTCAATTTGTTTTAATTATCCTTGCTACATGATTGAACTTCTCGCACTTTATATTTTATCGTACGACAAGCCATTTACCTTATTTAATATGGTACTGGTTGATCTGGATGATTGTTTACTGATAAATGAAGAGTCTTAACGGTTTCCTCTTTAAAATCTTTGGAGCCTACAATGTTCAAACTTCAAGAAAATAAAGTAAAAATTATTTTTTACATAGGTTAATTGAACTCATTGGTCATCTTAATTACTGAATGCACACTTAATTAACAAAAATATGTAATTTAAGATTTAGCCTAATTGTCATTATTTATTTATATATAGATCAATACTTCTTTGCAATGCTTAATCACAGAAGAATATTTTCTCTTAACTGAAGAGTCTGAAAAATTGTATGAGAATGATATTCATCATGGCAAATTACTAAATATTGTCGATTAATAAGTAATTATAAACATTTTTATCAATAATTAATTAAAGTTTGTGAATTAAACAGTCACGTAGGTGATTGAGAAACACAAGAAATTATAAGAATAAAATATTTTCTATCGCTAACAAAAAATATTATGTATGAAATAAAAAATCTGAAAATATATTGAAATATATATTTAATAATTATAATTATATTCACAGATTGTCATTAAATTTTTCTTACAATATTACGCTTAATTTATTTGCAACATGATATTGTGGAGAAAATCATTTTTTTCCAAGGAACAGTACCACTTTTCCAATGGTTTTGTCATTTTTGTTACTAAACACCTATAATTGAGAGTTTCTTAAACATTTTTTTAGGGGAATATTACTATTAACATGTCTACCAGTTGATTTAGGAGGAAACAGCATTTCTTTTTCTTAGAAAATATTAACTATTTTATTTTGTTAAATTATTTATTTATTAATAAGAACAGCCAAATGTATGAGAAATAATTGACCACTCATCTCGAATTTTGAAACGGCGGGACAATTGGGTACACGGAGAAACCTTTTGCTGCAATATTTGCTAAAAATTAGACTAGATTCTACTATTTTCAGCTTGCAATGGAGGATCATAGCGGAACTTTTGTAATGTTTACTACTCCGAGTAGTAACTAGTAACTACATGCCGAACTACAAAATTCATTGCAATAAAATTTAAAAATGTTTAATTTATTTCTACAGAAGATTGCAATATTTGCAAAGGACTATAGTAACGTCGAGCGAGACCGGCGCACTGATTTAGTAAGAGACTTAGTAAAAATTGGTGCAGTCAGGTTAGCAGACGAAAACAGTACACACGATTATATATAGTTTATACATTATGATATACATACAGGAATATTATATTACAAGCTGAAACAGAAAAATGTGATTAAAGTAAAGCTTGTGCCAGGACAGGAAAGTATGGCGGCAAATAGTTAATAAAAAGAGTGTCAGTAGAGTGAATGACGGCTGAAACAAAAGACCTTGGCTACTAATGGACCCAAGTGGGGAACCTTACATAACGACTTCTTGAGGTTCTTCGCTTGGGGTGATTGCTAGAGAGATTGATCTGCAACCTGGGTCGGAGCGTGTTATTTACTTAAATAGCACGAGAATTCTGGATCAATCTGAAAAATCTCTATCCCTTCCACACACTACTCCTTTCCCCTGCCGAGTGAGTCACGCCTACCCCGAAAGGGAAATGGCTTAATGGTGTGATAAAAAAAATTGTGGGAATCGAACACGGTTCTCCAAGGCGGCAGAACGGCGATAATCCATTTTGCTAAACTAGATATTGTGATCCAGAAATTTATCGCCCTCATGAAGTAAATGCTAGCACTCAAATTGATTTCCATTAAATTATTTTATGATTGTTCACAGTGATGGCAATTTTATAATTCTAAGCACTATATCTTAACGCAATCAAATATCCTAATATCGAGGTTGAAAAATAATTTTTTGCAGAGCGTTGGTCGGCTGACATCGTTTACGCTCGGCTGCACTCGGCCCAACGCTAGGCTTGTTTACTAAGTCACTTACTAATATTCGAGAGCGATCCTCCGAATTTGTCTTACCACATAATACAAAAAAATAGAAAGTGCAATAGTATAATTCATATTCCTACAGACAACAGCAATTCCTCTCACAAATTTAGTCTTTTATGTTATTTTAGGTACTTATTACTTCTACTCTTTTTATATAATTTGAATATGTCTCTACTAATTTATCCTATCTTGGATTTTACTATAAAAATACTAAGACTTCGTATTATCAATAGGAAAATTTCATATAAAAATAGCATACTTACGATTATTGTATTAAAATATACGAATTATCGCCTTGGTCCCTCGATTGTAACCTAATTTAGTAATTTTTCCAGTACAAAGTTTCTCAGTGTATGAAACCAGTACTGTCACTGCCAATATAAACTCATTTCCAGATGAATATTAGATTGAATCTTGAACTTAATATTTTTATTTCTTAGTATAAATGGATTAATTATGATGCTGAAGGACTTTTTTAAAATCTTCTTTTAATAGAGAGATAAAAAGATATTTTTATTGAAATCATCAAGTTTGACATGGTATTCATTTAACTAATAAATAACACAGGATCAAATTCAAATAAGTAGCTCCAAGTTCTTTTAAAGCGTATCAAGTAGAATACTTCTAAAAAACAGAACCAACACAGTAACAAAAAGGGATCAATTTTGTTGCGGAGCATTTTGCTCTAATGATTATTTGACTCTCAACATCATAATGATCTGTACATTAGGATCAATTTGATCTTATTTTTTGGTTCATTAATCAGAGTAAACAAAATAGCCGCCAATTCCTGCTACTGGTATCATAAATAAATGACCTAAAAATGGTTTCTAACCGCTCGCAAGACAAAACTACACTCTAAGAACGCCAGCCATCTTGGTTTGAGTTAATTCATGATCCCGAATCAGATCATTATGATCTCAAAAGTCGATCATTCACTCAGGGCGATCAAAATGCTCTTGAATTCGATATCATTTTTGTTGCATATCAAAATGATATTGATTTCGATATCATTTTGAACAGTTTTATTTGCTGTGAATGTATATTGAACTCAAATCTTTTCAAATATTTAATGGCACAGAAAGTTTAAAAAAAGTAATTATTCAATTAATTGCTTGGATGTACAAATATTTTGGACCTTGAACTATTCGACAAGTGCTAATGATTTTTATAGAAGACATTCTAACGCGTTCCGTTATAGCTGAATCGGTTAGTAAATACTCAGTGCGTGTGTGGGATCTCGGGTTCGTTTCTTAGCACTTGTAGATTTTTCAGTGCACTATGCTTTAGACTCATAATTAACCAATTCTATTAACAATATTTATACAAAAATAACTACCAATATCCTTGACATGTATAATATCACTGATATTATTATTTCTTTTTTCTGATACATAACAAAACCTGTTTATATTCATCCGTATTGGTGTGAGATTATAGAGGGAATGATTTGATGCTGTAAGTCCTACAGTAGCAGTTTGAGTTTTTAAAGAGGGTCTCATTTATCTTAAATAAAGACCCTACTTTGACACTAAACGTGGAAGAACGGCCGATTTCGTCTTATTTAGAACCTACTTTACAGATTCCAGCCCCTACGCAGGTAGGAGATACGGCTTTAAGCAGGGCCTAAATTTCGACTCGAGTGAAGAGAAGAGAAAAGTTATTTTTCTTATATTTTGTTCTATTCGTGAAAACCAACTCCATTTTGTCCACAAAAAAAAAACTTTTCTTCATTATGCTCAGCACTTTTATATTGAATATAATAAATTTTTATGTAACTGCCTGGGATTGCTTATCAAGACATTCCAAAATAAAGTGCCAATTGTGTTTATCGTGATTACTTCAATATTCTTTTCTTATTTTGCATTAAATTATATTCTTAGCTGAGCTAAAACATGTAGCAATCCAATAAATTGATATCATTACAAATAATAATATGCATGGAAATTAAAACATACTGATTCTTATTGCCTTGTTTATACATAGATTCTTTATGTTTAATCTTGTTTTTTGCGATTAAAGAAAAATTACGCTTTATGTCAAAAAAATAAAAATGCTCGTAAAAAATTTGTAAATCCTTAATTTTTTGTTGAGGCAATGCAAAAAACATGAATTTTAACCTTCAAGCGCCTCGTTTAGCGAACGAATTTTAAGCTACGGAAAGCCTTCAGTGAGAAAGTTGTTTATTAAGGTTCAAAGAAGTTTTCTGGAAAGTTCTAGATCAATTGGATTAATAGTTCAAAAACTATGAATGTTTTAAAATCCAAGCGGTAATCTTGACGCTGCCCAAAAACGTGCCTGGCCGGCTACGTACACGCTGAAGCGAACGACGTGAAGGTCAAGTCAATCTTACTAAACAAATGCACAACAGTTACTTTTTTTGTCATCTTCTATGAAATTCTACAAATAAAGCATAGAATCAGCGAAGTGATTGCTTCTTATAATAGTTGGAAAACAATTTTTTTTTTGAGATTATTGATATTTTTGAGATATTTTTGAGAATATTAATTAAAAAGAAAAAGATATTAAAATGAAACAAGGTAGAAAAAGAACTAGAAATGAAGATTCGTGGATTAAAAATAAGAAAAAATGTTCCAGAAATCAGGTACGTTTGGAAACCGTCAATACAATTTTAAAACAAATTTTAATCATAAATTTAATATTTTATGACTTTTTTTATTCTTGATTTTTTAAATAATACTTTTACTGAACTATATATAATATGTAGATAGTCTAAAGTAATTATTTTAAATTTTTAATGACGAAGCTAATAGCATTATTTGTTATTTCTTTAGGGAAAAGAATACATTACAAAGTCTAAAACTAAAAATGACGGTATTGCTAAAGATATTCTAATCCCAAAGAGATCTCTCAAACCTATTGAATCCTGCTGTGGAGAAAAATGTTACCAAAAGGTTTCAAATGTGCAACAAGAAAAAGTACATACAAATTTTTTGAATCTCGGGAACTATAATGAACAAAATGTGGTTTTCAGAGGATTGTTAAAATACAAGGATCCTATCCAAACGAATGCGGGTGAAAAACTAGGACGGTTAATTCATTGGATATATTTATTTCCTACTGACGAAGAAAATGTTCCGATTTGTAAGAAATTTTTTTGTGCTTTTCTATGTTTGGGCAAAAGAAGAGTTGAAAATGTTCAAAAAAAGATTTTAAATAAGTAGCCATTAAAAAAATTGGCAGGTGGAGTACGCGAAAGTTGTCTTAAATTAACAGAAAATTTAAAAAAAATGATTGAAGAACATTACGAATCAATTCCACATCACAGTTCACATTACAAACGAAATTCTACCAGCCTAAAATATTTTGATAATCCTTCATTAAATCTTGTAGAACTTTACAAATTATTCGGAAAATATTATAAAGAAAGAACGGGGGCTAAATTGACAATAAGTCAAACCGTTTATTTTAAGTATTTTAACCGAAATGTTGGCTTCAGTTTTAAATTACCTAGAACTGACGTGTGCAATACTTGCTACAAAAACGAAACAAATGGAGAGGTAAACGAAAAAGTAATTAATCACAAAAACAATGCTGAAATTTATTTGAAGTTAAAAAAGCAAATACTCTCTGAAAATAATAGTCTATGCTGTGAATTTGATTTTGCACAGAATTTGCCACTACCAAAAATACCCGTGTCCGCGCAGTTTTACCTACGTTTAGCATGACTTTTTCTATTTAACGTACATGTAGATACTACGAACCAGAGTTACATGTTCCCTATTCTTGAGGGAATTGTAAAGAAGGGTGCTAACTCTGTTTGCAGTTTTATCAAATACACGGTATTAAAAGAATTTGCTAAAGACAAGTTCAAACACATAACATTATTTTCAGACTCATGTCCGGGACAAAATAAAAACTACACAGTGTTTCATTTTTTGGTTTTATTGTCCATTTATTTGCAAAGCGAGATTAAATA
>NC_046660.1:114329477-114332074 GCF_010883055.1 Belonocnema kinseyi | reverse complement strand
CCTTCGAGTTTTCAAATTCAGAAGAGGAGAAATGGGTTGCGCGCGCAACCCAGGCATTTATATCGTCTCCTACCATATTCAAACGGACATAGACGTGTCATAATATTGGACCACATCTCGTTTCAGATCTGGGATCACTGTTTGTGTCACGAGTTTAGTTGTGGGGAGAAGAGAAGTGATCTCGTGGAAGTCTCCTATCGGAATGGTTGAACAACTTGTGGCCAGCTGTGGTACTCGACTCCTCTGCATGAAGAAGCTCGCCGAGAGTTTCGCGAACCTTGCCGAGAACAGTGCCTTAGCCAGGGGCGGGGCTTAGGCCCCAGTTTTTTCATTATTCAACTACCTTTTCCCCCACTCTTTGCCTATTTATAAATCCGAAGCCCCTCCCGAAAAAAACCCTGGCCATGTCGCTGGCCGAGTAAATTCCACAATAATTTTTTAAAACATTTTATTACAAGTTACCAGTATCTTTGTACTGACATGAAATAATAAAGAACGTCCACCATTAAACAAAATTTAATGATTTTCTATTAAATCCTTTCATTTTTAAATAATATATTCTTTACTTCTGAACAAGCATTTCAACTTTCTACAAAATTAGTTTAATTTTAAACCAATAATATAAATTACAAACACAGAAGTGAATCAAAATTTAAGAAATTTAAATTAGATTAAAATCCAAATTAAAAATCGTACTTAACGTCCAATAATCAAATCGATGCAAACTCCTGTTAAAAAAATTAAAAAACAAGAATCCAACAACCAAATTTGGACAGCAACGAATAAACAAAAATAAAAAATCCTATTGTAATCTAAAAAAAACCAAAACATAAAAAAAAATTCAGACAAAAATAAAAAAGAGGAAAGAAAAATAAGAAGTCAGCCAACCACATCCCCTTCCTTCTCTTTTTCTTCCTTTGAATGTTATTTTATTGTTATTTGATGATAATAAAAATAAAAAAGACGAAAGAAAGAAAAAGAGAACGAAGGGGATGTGGTTGTCTGCCTTCTCATTTTTCTTTCCTCTTTTTTATTTTTGTCTACATTTTTTTTAATTGGTTTTTTCAGATTACAATAGGATTTTTTGTTTTTGTTTGTTTGTTGTTGTCCAACTTTGGTCCTTGGATTATTGTTTTTTTAACAAGAGTTTGCATCAAAAAAGTTCATTTTAATCCGACAAAAGCGAATTTTGCAACAAAACAATTACATTTACAAGCAAAGTGATGATTCTTCAATGAAGAAGATTTATTTTTTGGTTCAAATTAGTTTAATTTTTCATATAATTCAGTAGGGAACGTTTATGAATGGAATAAAAAAATTATTTTTCTAATTTTTGTTATCCTGAAATCAATTAGAAGGCCAAAAAATAATATTTTGCCGGCAAGGATTGTCAAATACAAATGTTTCTAAACAGTTACCTGCCCTTACACATCAACCTTTATTCAAACCTACCTTGTTAAAGTTTTATTGTCGATATTTAACAAAACAAAAAGTCAAAAAACCTCTTTTCTAACCCCACGAATTATGGAGTCGGTGGGATTGTTTAGCAAGACCCCTAAAAACCACCATTACTACATCCACACCTGAAATGTCAACAATGAACAGTTTGATTGTCGATATTTGAAAATATACAAACATCAAAAATCCGCTTCTTTTATCCTACGAATGATGGAGTCAGTGAGAATGTTTGGATGGATCCCTAAAAACCATCCTTACCATACCCACACCTACAATGTTCAAAATTACAAGTTTGATTGTCGATATTTAAAAATATAAAAACATCAAAAATCCTCTTTTTACATTATCATTCATACTGAGAAGAAATTTTATGCGAAAAATTACTTTCGCTAATTTAATCAAAATGTCCACGTTCGCTAACCAGCCATTTCTGATAAGAATTAAAACCGCTGGCGACCAAAAGGGGACACGGTCGGATTCAGCCTGAGAAGTATTGTCCTGAGTGTCAATTTTAAAAATCTTTCTAATTTCCATTTTAAAGACTGATACTTGTAGAGAATTTCAAGGCGCATCTTTTTTTCCTCTTGCAAAAATGTATGGGTTTTGTAGTATTTGAGATAATTGGTAGAAAGTGGATTTTTTGAAAACGATTAATTTTTTGTTGAGGCAATGCAAAAATCATGAATTTTAACCTTCAAGCGCCTCGTTTAGCGAACGTTTTCTGGAAAAGTTTTCTGGAAAGTTTTAGATCAATTGGATTAATAGTTCAAAAACTATGAATGTTTTAAAATCCAAGCGGTAATCTTGACGCTGCCCAAAAACGTGCCTGGCCGGCTACGTACACGCTGAATCGAACGACGTGAAGGTCAAGTCAATCTTACCAAAACAAATGCACAACAGTAACTCCAGATATTATCATTAAAATAATTTATTTATTAAACATTTAACATATAATATTATGCATATTATTGAACAAGAATAAATTAATCAAACAGTATTTTATTAGAAACTACTTTCAGTCATTTTCAGCACTCTCTTCAGTTTCTTCGGCATCTGGATTCTGAGTTTGTACTTTTAAAAAATATGATTCGAAAAATTCTTTTCCTTTAGCGCTTAAATACTAGAAGAGATTTTTTACA
>NC_046660.1:114328171-114329377 GCF_010883055.1 Belonocnema kinseyi | reverse complement strand
AAAGGATAAGATTGTAAAAAATATATAGATGTAAACGGAAAGATTGTAAGGAATGGAAGTCATGTAAACCCTTAGGGGACACATTATGAATAAAGAAAAAAACGAATTTTCAACAAAATTGTTACATTTTCAAGGAAAAATGTGAATTTCTCACTAAGAACATTAATGTTCTATAAAAAGACGATTATCCAACTTAACCAATATATGCGATTAATTTTTAATCAATCCTATAATGGATACATTTTCAGATAAACATAAATAATTTTTAACAGAAAAAATTAATTTTCAACAAAGTTGTTGAATGTGTCAACCAATCAGATGCATTTTCGACCAAGAAAATTAATGATTCACAAAAAAAGACAAATTTTAAACAAAATACATGAATTTTAAACGAAATTATTAAACTTTAAAGTCAAAAAGACGAATCATCTACAAAAAATTGAATTTTTTCAGCGAAAAATATGAGTTTCCAATCAAAGAGTTAAACTTACAACCGAATTCTTCAACCCAAGAAAATGTACACTTGATATTTCAACCAAACGATTGCATTTTTGACCAAAAATGATACATTTTCAACCAAAACGATTAAATTTCTACCAAACAAAGTCAATTTCCAACAAAATACATGACATGACTACAATTATTAATCCTTAATAAGAAAAAATTAATTTTTTTACTAATTAGTTCAACTTTAAGTGACTAGTCGAATTTTCCACCCAAAAATTTTGATTTTAATTTTTAACAATATAGTTGCATTTACAACAAAACGACTTTGCAACCATAAAATATTTACAGTTGATAATTGAGCCGAAAAAATTAATTTTGAATCAAAAAGTATAAATTTTCCATAAAACAATTTAACTTGTACATAGAAAGACGAATTTTTAACAAAATACATAATTTTGAAACGATAAATGGTATAGATTAATTGTCAGTTTCAAAAATGTATTTTCAACGAATGAGATGAACCTTCAAATAAAAAATAATAAAAATGTTAACAAAGTAGTTGAACTTTTGATAGAAAAGAGGACTTTTTTACAAAATAGTTACTTCTTCAACAAAATACTTAATTTTTCAATCAAATAATTGAGTTTTTATCCAAACGAGATGAATTCCAAAATCGCCTATTTCTTTCAAATGCGGATCAAGATATAAATAAGACTATTATAATATAACATAATTATAATATTGTCATTAATAATATAT
>NC_046660.1:114325648-114328071 GCF_010883055.1 Belonocnema kinseyi | reverse complement strand
GTCTTATTTATATCTTGATCCGCATTTGAAAGAAATGAAAGAAATGGGCGATTTTGGAATTCATCTCGTTTGGATATAAACTCAATTATTTGATTGAAAAATTAAATATTTTGTTGAAGATGTAACTAATTTGTTAAAAAACTCGTCTTTTCTATCAAAAGTTCAACTACTTTGTCAAAATTCTTTTTTTTTATTTGAAGGTTCATCTATTTCGTTGAAAATACATTTTGGATATTGAAAATTAATCCATACCATTTTTGATTAAAATATCATGTATTTTGTTGAAAATTCGTCTTTCTTTGTAGAAATTAAATTGTTTTATAGAAAAATTCTACTCTTTGATTAAAAATTACATTTTTCGGTTTAATTGTCAACTGTAAATATTTTTTGGTTGCAAAGTCTTTTTGTTGTAAATGCAACTATATTGTTAAAAATTAAAATCATAATTTTTGGGTGGAAAATTCGAGTATTCACTTAAAGTTGAACTACTTAGTAAAAAAATTAATTTTTTCTTACTAAGGAATAATAATTATAGTTGAAAATTGAACTATTTGACTTTAAATTGGGTTAAAAATTCAGCTTTTTTGTAGATAATACTTTTTTTACTTTAATATTAAATAATTTCGTTGAAAGTTCATGTATTTTGTTGGAAATTGACTTTGTTTGGTAGAAATTTAATCGTTTTGGTTGAAAATGTATCATTTTTAGTCAAAAATGCAATCGCTTGGTTGAAATATCAAGTGTACATTTTCTTAGGTTTAAAAGTCGATTATTTCACTAGGAATTGAACTACTTTGCAAAAAAAAAGTTTTTTTTAATAAGGTTTTTTAATTATGGTCGGAAATTTAACTATTCGGTTGAAAGTTTAACTCTTTGATTGGAAACTCATATTTTTCGCTGAAAAAATTCAATTTTTTGTAGATGATTCGTCTTTTTGACTTCAAAGTTTAATAATTTCGTTTCAAATTCATGTATTTTGTTTAAAATTTGTCTTTTTTGTAGATCATTAATTTTCTTGGTCGAAAACTCATCTGATTGGTTGACATATTCAACAACTTTGTTGAAAATTAATTTTTTCTGTTAAAAATTATTTATTTTTATCTGAAAATGTATCCATTATAGGATTGATTAAAAATTAATCGCATATATTGGTTAAGTTGGATAATCGTTTTTTTATAGAACATTAATCTTCTTGGTTAAAAATTCACATTTTTCCTTGAAAATTTAACAATTTTGTTGAAAATTCGTTTTTTTTTCTTATTCAATTCAATTTTTTATCACAGTTTTTATCTGGAAATTAAACTATTCCATTTTTGGTTGAAACTTTATCCTGTACATTGTATTAGTTAAAACACCAATTATTTGATAGAAAATTAATTTATTTTGTTAAAAAGTAAACTTTTGGGTTGAAAATTGATATATTTTTTTAATTAGATTTTTTCCTAAAATTAAAAAAACAGCAAAATAAAAAAATTGCCTTAAAATCGTCCTGATTTTAAAAAAATTTTACATTATTTTCAAATACTCGCTTAAAATTAATTTTTCAAAATAAAAAATCATTGTCAATTTTCTTAGTAATCACACAAATTTTGTTATTCTTTTTAAATATTTTACAATTCTCGAAAAGCTTAGTTTTTTTTAAATCCGCAAAATTCTACATTGTGTTGCAAATTATTTGAAATAATTTCAAGTTTTAAATTAATTTTGAATCTTTTTTTAAATTAAAATTGTAGCGTTCAAACTTAAAATTTAGCTCATTACAAATTTAACAATTCAAGGTTTTCTATTTCAAACCACTCTGTTCAAATTTGTATAGTGTTTAACAGTTGTTTGTAATGGATTGTTTTAAATGAACGATTACATATGGCTGATAATTAACGAACTTTCCTTTTTTTAATTAAAAATTTTTTAATTGATTGGGTTAAAAATAAAATTTTTTTAGACTGAAATAATATTAAAAAATAATTTTGTGAACTAATATCTATTAATTCTTTACTTTCGAATGGATTCAGAATGATCTAGTGAAATCAATTATTTTTCAATTTTTAATATCTTAAATTCAATTTAAAACATTTTATTTTAAAATTCTTTCAATTAAAAAAAGCATAATCGAAAACAAATAAATTAATTTTCTATCAAATAATTAGTGCTTTAACTAATACAATGTACAGGATACAGTTTCAACCATAAATGGAATAGTTTATTTTCCAGATAAAAACTGTGATAAAAAATTCAATTGAATAAGAAAAAAAAACGAATTTTCAACAAAATTGTTAAATTTTCAAGGAAAAATGTGAATTTTTAACCAAGAAGATTAATGCTCATAATGATGGAGACGTGGTTAGATGAAAAGGGATGGGAAAGAGTAAGGGGAAGGTTACCAAGTGGTTACAAATGGCAAGTGCAAAATGCAAAGAGGAAGA
>NC_046660.1:114317281-114325548 GCF_010883055.1 Belonocnema kinseyi | reverse complement strand
GGTCGGAGCAGTGTTGCGGAACGAACGTGTTATTTACATAAATAGCACGAGAATTCTGGATCAATCCGAAAAATCTCTATCCCATCCACACACTACTCCTTTTCCCTGCCGAGTGAGTCACGCCTACCCCTAAAGGGAAATGGCTTAATGGTGTAATAATAATAATAAAAAAAGATAAAGATATAAATAGGACCGCCGAAGTGTTCCGACCGGCAATCGTGCACCTTCGAGTTTTCATATTCTGAAGAGGAGAAATGAGTTGCGCGCGCAACCCAGTCATTTAGATCGTCCCCTACTATATTGACACGGACATAGACGTGTGATTAGATATGGACCACGTCTCGTTTCGGATCTGGGATCACTGGATATGAGACGCATTACGCACGCACTCTACCTACCCATCACAGCATAGGGTTGTTTCGCGAGTTTAGATAAAATAATTTTTTCATACATCATTTTAATGCGAACTGAAAGTGCGTTATAATTTTTTTTATGTTGAGTCGTTCAACAGAAAAAAATTATTAAAAATTGAAGACGGTAAAACACTTATTCAAATTAGTGTCACGTGGGTGTCACGTGACTCAGAGGTTCTCATAATTATCTATCAATGTGGCGATGTGAAATTCATGATTAAGAAATTAGGTCACGGTTTAATGACATTTTTTACTATTTTGATATGATAGCTTTATTTGTAAACGTTTATGTGACAAAAAAGTCTTCCTGTGTAATATTTTGATTGAGAGTCAGTAGTACGTTGAAGAAAAACAGTAAATACAATTACTAGCTCGATTCAAAATCGTACATATTTACGAATTGCTCAGTAAACATGACTACATTTAAGTACTTTTTAAATGAATTCTTTATGCAAAAGTTTTTGTTTAAAATGTTTTTCCAATGTTTATAATATTTTTTAGAGGGGAGAAATGGGTTGCGCGCGCAACCCAGTCATTTACATCGTCCCCTACTATATTCACACGGACATAGACCTGTGATAGGATTGGACCACGTCCCGTTTCAAATCTGGGATCACTGTGTTAAGTCACTCTACTCGAGGACTGCGGAGAGAAGAGGCTGACCTGCCTTCCGAGACTCTTTGGCTCGAGAAGAGAAAAGGGCGAACGACGCTTCGCTCCTAGTCTCTGAGATTTCCAGTCTGAAGCTCTTACCAACTGAGCTACGAAGAGACGAGAATATTTTCTTTACAACACCCTTACAAGCTGAATGGCAATATCATTTTTTATACTTGTAAGATTTTTTTTTCTAAACATGAAATTCATATTTTTAATATTAATCTTAGGTTTCTTGACCAGGGAAATTAATTATTAATTTTTAGATGTTAATTTTTTAGTCTACTGATCTAAATCAATATTAATTAAAATATTGATAATCTTAAGATTGTGAAAAACAATTCAGCTTGTAAGGGAGTTGTGAAGAAAATATTCTCGTCTCTCCGTAGCTCAGTTGCTAAGAGCATCAGATCGGAAATCTGAAGGTCCTGGGTTCAGATCCCAGCAGAGATAGATATTTTTTCACAATCTTAAGATTATGAATATTTTAATTAATATTGATTAAGACCAGTAGACACGAAAAGTAACATCTAAAAATTAATAATTAATTTCCCTGTTCAAGAAACCTAAGATCAATAATAATAAAAAAATTTGGATTAAAAATCTGGTTACCTTTACGTTTCACTGTTCAAAAATTTTTCGTTGCTAATACATTTATTTGGTAAATCGCCAAACGATAAATGAATAGTGAGTAACTTAGAAGCCAGTCGAGCCCCCCCCCCCCTTGTCACTCTTGCCCCCCGCCACTCCAATACTACCGTGTTACTGTATATCTTGCGCCACATTCAAGTGAGAAAGTACACTCCATTTTCAATTACAAAAAAAAAACAACAAGAACATTTTCGGGAATAAGCTACCTGAACTGATGGGTATAATTTCCTTTAGATTATGTGGTTAAAATATGGCCTTCAACAATGCTACCGTTCAGAAATAGTTTGGCGGTGGCGAATTTAACAGCCGCTTGAAGCACCTTAAACCTTCACGAGTGGAAATCAGCATCGAATAATATCTTGATGTGTGGATATGCCCCCCTCTTACGTATTCTTTTACAGAAAATTCACTACAAAGCTAAAAGAACAGGAACCAATCACATCCGAATTTTGAATACCTCAAGGAGATCAGGTTTTTCGATAAAATGTTTATATTTTGTGTAATAATCAGAAACGTAGAGAACAATAGAGAAAAAAAGCAGTGACACTCAAGTGATAGCTGTACATGCATGTCCGCAGCGAGTCTGCTCACTCTTGTCAAACTGTCAGCAGACTCCCTGCAGGGAGATGAATGGTACGTAACGAATAAACCCGGGCATTGTTATGAGTTTTCGGCCAGTTAGAAAAACTGACATTATGAAATCATTGATTAATTACTTTTCAATTAATAGAATTAATTAATTTATATAATTACGTGAAATTGTTTTCTTACAAATTCAGGCTAAAGATGGTATTTTTTGGAATTATTCCAAATAAATCATTCATATTTGATGTGTCAATAAGTAAGTAGAGTGTTTCCAAGTATTTTTATACATAGGTCTAACTTTTATTAATAATTTATAGTTTATTATTATAAATTAAGTTATTTTCTGAAGAATATTTAGTACTATGTAACAGAAAACTTAATTTGGTTAACAATTTTTTCCCCGTGAACCGTAAAAAAATATTATTTTCTGCAGCTGATGATACAATCAGTGAATGGTCCAAGTACTTTCTTTTAAGATATTTAACAATTGAGTAATCTGTTTTTAACTTTTACGCCGCACGGCTGAATATTTTTTACTCATTTTTTGCATACATCATCCAGATTTTTCGATAAAATCATTATATTGTAGATTATAATCTAGATTAAACGCGCCGACAATGCATATACAGCTAACACTGCGCATTACTACTACTGTTCTTCCTTTTTTGATTATTAAACAAAATATAAATATTTTATAGAAAAAATGGCTCTGCTTGCTTCGATATATGGTTATTTAGATAAGGTATGCAACAAATTACACAAAAATATTCAATCGTACGGCCTCAAAATTCAGACGCGATTGTCATTCTGATAAAGCACCTTAATACTTCAGGATTTGAAGCCAGCGTCGAATAATATCTTTGCTTAACCCTAACCAAATAGTAAAATAGTAATAGAAAATCAGTTTTAAAAAGAAAAATAACTCTATAGAACTCCATGGATACATAACTTATAGCATACAACGTTACCTCTGCAGAAGTTTCAATCGGTTAATTCGAAACGTTTAAAATCTTGAATAATGATTATTTTAAGCTTACTAACGAGTCAATGTTTGGTTTTTGAAAATATTTTAAAATTCAATATTTTTAGATTGAAATATACAACAAAAATTTGTTTAAAATTTAACCTTAACAGTTAAAAAAATTTTAAGTTTGAAGCCTCTAATATTGAACAATTAAATTTTCAAGATTTTACACTTGAACACTAAAATTCTGCAAATTTATTTCAAATAATTGAAAGCCTTCTCGATTGCCCAGTTTAAAGTCTTCTGTATAAAATAATAAGAAAAACGCATTTGAAATAGCGTAATTTAAAAAATAAAGTGTTGAATAATGTGTTACTAAAACGTTCAAAGTGGTTTGATTTGAAATTTAAATCGTTCAAAGTTGCAGAATTAGAAATAACAGATTTTAAATACTTTAATTAGGATTATTATTTCAGAAATATCAATATCGCATAATTTCAGATATTTTTTTTAAATTTTACTATTTTAAATTAGGAGAGCATGTAATTGAACGAATGTGAATTTAAACATTTTTGAATTATTTCAATTTAATAGTTTGAAATAGCTTCGAAAAATTTTAAGAGAGTACATTTCAATTGCAAATACTTTCGAATTTTCAAAATTTTGAACAAAATTTTATCATTGGAAGTTTGAGGTCGTTCCCTCTTAAATGGCTTCCAGTTTTTAGTTGTACATTATTGCACGTTTGTAATCATAATATTAATAACTGAATTATAAATGTTTTAAATTTAGAAGCGTGCCTTTTTGATTTCTTTAAATTTAAATGATCAGAAAAAAATTTTCACAAAGCGGAAAAAGTGGGACCGGAAACTTGTATCTATCATTTTAGCAATCACTCTGCAACCTCCTAAACATTATTTAATATGTATTTCTATTCTTGATATCATTTCACTCAATATTACTTTTATGTTTTTTTTCAGTGGTTCGACAAATCAGTGCATCAACGTATACAACATCTGTGGTCAGACTTTAAATTCCATTAGATTTCATGCCGGCCTAATGGGCCCTCGCATTGGTTCTGTGAATTGTTTAAGCTTTCATCCTCATCGGGTTGTATTGGCTGCGGGTTGCCTCGACAGTTCCATAACCGCATATGCCTGTGAACCTCGCAGATGACTATCGGAGATAGAACTTATATAGAATTATGCAATTCGCTAGTATACCCGTTTATCTTCGCAGGTATCGACGCAGCTCTTATCTTTAGGATTTCGATAAACTGATTAAGCCATTCCTTCTTATTTTGATTAAAACTGTTATTATACTTTTTTTTATCTAAACCCACGAATGCATAAGTTTGGCCACTAATAATCATGTACTTTCTTGAGATTTTTATGGTATTTTTTTATATGCTTGTTTGTATCAAGATCTGAGTCGTGTTGCGAAGAAAAATCGGTCGCTGAACAGAGCTTCAAAGCTTTTCTAATCCGCGTCAATCAAATAACGATCCGAAGTCATTTTCTGGGTCGATGTGATATTTTAAAAAGCACTATACTGTTGAATGATTATGGAAAGAAATTTGCCCTTTACGTTGTAAAGGTATGCGTACTGAATGCGTATTTGTCTATATATCCATGTGGGAGTGCACGATGTAAACTATAATCGATTAAATTGTACATAAGAGCAAATGCGTTGAAAAAAATGTATTGTTACGGTGAGGATAAACTTCAGCGCTACGATCTTACAAATAAATGACGTCAGCGCATAAACTATGAGTGCTTCACTCGAATTTCAATAAGGAGAACAAATTTATTTGTAATTCGAAACATGTGAAATCTAAACTATAGTATTAATCGGATTCATAGTCAATGTACTTGAAAATTTAAATGTTTTCATATTTGAAAACTAAAAAAAATGTAAAAAGCCTTTTACATTTGTGCGCTTTCAATGTTAAACATTGGAAAGTTAAAATAGTTTCGAGTTTAAACGCCTTTGTATTCAAAGCATATTAAAAATGGAATATTTATCAATTTGTACGAATTTTCGACTTTATTTATATTATATTTCTATTTAAAATGACCCAACCTCAGAAGAAAACTGTGTTTAAATTGATTAACGCTTCAGTTTTCTTTGTAATTTTGAAGCACTTTTAATCAGGCTAAGATTTCACTTTTAAGTTAATAACTGAATCATAAAAGCCGATCCGAAATTCGAATTGGAATGCTTTCGGCGTAATTATTTTCTTGCGACAATTACAAGTTCTGTGATATTTAATGATTTAAATTATACATATTGAATACAATATACTTGTGTAATTTTTCTAAATGTTGTTTTGCAAAGATAAAGCTGAAAGCACGCCAATGTCGTAGAGTGGCAGTCGAAATTGCACTCGGACTTCATTTGCTTAAGATGTTTCGTACACTCGTATAATGTGTAAATGCATAAATATATTGTAGATAGAAGAGTGAAGTACATATTTAAATTAATGAAACCATATAATATGTATTTTTTGGCGAATACTAAATAGAAAAAACTTGGATTTTGGTCGGTCAGGTATAGCGTAAGACGTAAGAAGCACTTTCAGCAAAGTGTATTTCTGTGTAAAGCGTTAGTTATTCATAATTCAACGATACACAATCCATACTGGATATCTGTAGACTCTGTATAGGGACACGGTAAACCAGTGTATGCTGTACCGTCTTTGTACATAATTGCCTAAAAATAATAAATATCAGTACAAACATGTTACATATTTGAATACTGATTTCTACAAACAAAAAATACTTTTTTTTATGGAGATCCACAATATCCCCCATTGTATTAACATTTTCGTGATATGCTACATTGTAATTAATTTTGACCTATGTTAAGTCATACTATGGGCTCAGGAACAGTGCCGCCAATCCTATTTGAAACAGGTCGGGCGGATCTACTTCAGGCAGCCCCCCCCCCCTCTGTTGGAGAACAAATAATAATAAATAAAAAATAAAATAAATAATTTAAAATTAAAACTCTAATATACTATTTCGCATCAATATTAAACTCTCAAATTGTTAAGACTTGAATGACTTATTTTGATCAGTTATTCAAAAATTACTTAAGGTACTCAGCGGCACTAATCCCGAGGAGTATAAACTTCATCGTTTATTCATTATTTAGTTTTTATTATTATAATATTGTAAATTATGGAGATCGAAGTAAGAGAAATGTTTAAATGACTCGAAAGTGATCTTAAAATCTAAAAATAATTAAAACTAATATTATAGGTTGAAAAACTATGTGTGGATTCGAGCACATGGCCGGTCTGATGATAAGTTAGACAAATTTGTATTGGATTTATAAAAAACTATTTAGGCAAATTTTATTAATCAATCTTTTTCAACGATATATTTGTTGTAATCGACCAAATTAATTAGGATACGTTCTTCCATCACTTATAATTGCCAATTTGAAAAAAATTATTAGTTATTTAACTCTGATCTACTTTTTCTCCAAATGGAATTTTTGGTACCCGTTTATTTATGCTAGCATACAGCAAAGGGATATATAATAAACATTCTTTTTTATACTTTTAAAAATTCAAATATACTTACGAAATGGTGCTCTCATATGTAATATTCGGGAATCTGTTGATAAATATAAATTTAATCATTCGAATTATGGATTTGTGCACGTTCTGTTTCACTTCACTTTCTTCACTTAATTATTTTCCCTTATTTTTCGTGCATTTTTAGTTAAATTTTTGACAACAATATATAATTAAATACCGATGTCCCCATTCAATATGAGTCTATCTACTGAGAGCACCCTCTATGCGATTGTTTATTCCTTATGTTCATTATACACAGCGCATAGTCTCATTCACTGCGCTGTCAGCAGATAGACTCATAATGAATGAAGGCGTCGATGTACTTTCAATAATTGCAATTCATTCTTCATGGTAACGCTTAAAATAGACAAGATTATTTTGTATACAAAAAACTTCAAACATAAAAATGATTTATTTAAAAAAATGTTGTTGCCGAACTTTTCTGTTTAGGGGGTTTCCACAAAACACGAGACCCAACATGGGCAAGTTTTTTACCCATCCCTCTCTCCATGTAGTGAACCGTGGCATTCTCGTCACCCTCCTCTAAGATGCTACATGGTTTAAGGTAGACTTTTAATTGACAATTCATGTATTTTGTTGAAAATTGTTTTTTTTTCTTGTTTGGTAATGAATTAATCTTTCTACTTAAAAAATCTACTATTTGGTTACAATTTATTTATATTGTGTTAGAATATTTTTGGACTTATTATTGTTTTCAGTAAACTTTTTTCTGTTTTCTGACCATGTGTTTTTTTAATGCCTAAGTGTAAAACCACGTGGTTCATTCTGGGACCCCCTCTTCCCATTTAGACTAACGGGGCCTTTTGTCGCCCCCCCCCCCTCTCCCAAGAAACCACATGGTTTGTGGTAGACTTTTTATTGCTTCTTACCAAAGATGCGATGTCAATCACTGATTGACATTTTTTTGTAAAATTTTCTTTAATTATTTTAATCATTAACAAATTTTTTATGAAAAACTAAACTATGTCAAATAGTAGAGATTTTCTCTTGAAAAAATAGAGATAATAAAGAATAAGAAGAAAGATCAATTCTAAAGTTTGTTAAATAAATCATTTTTGCACATTTAAAAATTTAAAAAATTCTTTTCTCTTTCTAAACGATCCCGTCAATCAAAAATAAAAGAATATTGCACTTCTTGAAAGTATAATTCAATATTTCCCCTCAGAAAACCTGTTCTTTCGTTCCCATCTGTAAAAGAATTTTCCATGTTTATTTATATAGTTTTTTCACTAATAGTTTAAATCTGAAAAAGTTGATTTGTTTTTATTGCTTTTCCCTTACTTTTCTAGAATTTGATACGAGGGTAGTTCAATAAGTCCTTAGAATGACCAACATATGGCGCGCGAATCGCTCCAAATCATCTGTTTTCAGTCAGCACCACTCCCGACTAGAT